>NW_006798658.1:495821-500098 GCF_000442215.2 Lipotes vexillifer | reverse complement strand
TTTTTTTTTTTTCTTGCGTTATGCGGGCCTCTCACTGTTGTGGCCTCTCCCATTTCCGGAGCACAGGCTCCGGACGCGCAGGCTCAGCGGCCATGGCTCACGGGCCCAGCCGCTCCGCGGCATGTGGGATCTTCCCGAAACGGGGCACGAACCCGCGTCTCCTGCAACGGCAGGCGGACTCTCAAGCACTGCGCCACCAGGGAAGCCCGGTACTCATATTTTTAAAATGAACATTGACCCCTACCTCACCCTATATACTCAAAAATTAACTTGAGATGGATCATAAATCTCAGTGTAAGAGCTAAAACTACAAACTTCTAGAAGTATAAACGAAAAAAATCGATAAACTGGTCTTTATAAAAATAAACGCTTCTTCTCTTCTAAAGATACCTTTAAGAAGATAAAAGGCAAGCCACAGACTGGGATAAAATATTCACAATAGTTATATCTGACAAAAAACTTGTATCCAAATATAAAAAGAACCCTTAAAATTCAGTGATAAGAAAATAAATAACCCAGTAGAAAGTGGGCAAAAAATCTGAACAGATTCAGATATAAGAAGCTATAGGGTTGGCAAGTAAGTGTTGAGTTAAAAGCTGCTCAGGGGCTTCCCTGGTGGCGCAGTGGTTAAGAATCTGCCTGCCAATGTAGGGGACACGGGTTCGAGCCCTGGTCTGGGAAGATCCCACATGCCGTGGAGCAACTAAGCCCGTGAGGCACAACTACTGAGCCTGCACGTCTAGAGCCTGTGCTCTGCAACAAGAGAAGCCACTACAATGAGAAGCCTGCGCACCGCGATGAAGAGTAGCACCCGCTCGCTGCAACTAGAGAAAGCCCGCGCACAGAAACGAAAACCCAACACAGCCAAAAATAAATTAAAAAAAAAAAAAAAAAAAAAGCTGCTCAGAATCATTGGTCATCAGATCAATGCAAATTTAAGCCACAATGAGATATCATTACCTTTTCATAAGAATGACTAAAACTAAAGACACTGACAACACCAAAGACTGAATAAGGATATGGAGAAACTAGAACTTTTACACTCTTAATGGGAACATAAAACAGTACAACTACTTTGGAAAACTGGCAATTTCTTAGAAAGTTCCCCACCATAACACCCCAGCTACTCTACTACTAGGTATTTATCCGAGAGGAACAAAAACGTATAGCCATGCAGATCTGTACCTAGATGTTCATAGCAGCTTTATTCACAATAGCCCCAAGCTGTAAATAATCCAAATGTCTACCATTTCATGAATGAACAAAATATGTATTTATATATAATAGAATATCACTCGGCAATAAAAAAGAAAAACTACTGATACACTCAATAACATGCACAAGTCTCAAAATCATTGTGCTGAGTTAAAGAAACCAGACATTGAAAAATACATACTATAAATTCCATTTATATAAGATACTTAAAAATTCAATCTAATCTATATAAAAAGCAGACAAATGGTTGTTTGGAGCCTAGGGTAGAGGGAAAATGGATTGCCAAGGAGCAAAAGGAACCTTTTAGGTTGACTGAAATGTTCTATTACATCTGGATTGCAGAGGTCGCTTCACAGGTTCACATATAGTATATATGTAAATTAGCTGAATTGTACACTTTAAGTTGATGCAGTTTATTGTGTGTAAATTATAACTAAATAAAGTTGATTAAACTTGCATTTGTTAGGTTCTCAGTATTATACATCAGTAAACTTAAAGGCATTAGAGATGTTTTCAGATCTTCTCTATCTAAAAAGATTATCTTGGACTCTCTCTCGCTCTTTTTTTTTTTTTTTTTTTTAATTACCTTACATTTATATTTAGAGTGCCAAACAGAACGTTAAAACTCATGGAGTCCATACCATATATCTTATACAGGTGTTTCATAAAACGCTTGGGTAAATGTTAGCAGATATAATGAAAAAAAGGATTTTCTTGTTAAAATAAGTTAGGGAAACACTGGGGTAGAAACAAAATTAAACAGGTTTCTATATGCAGGAATTTTTGGAGCCGACACTAATGGGTATGAAAAATCTCCAAGAGAGAGCTGCAGTAGCAGATTGAAATTCTATCCCACATTCTAATCACAGAACATCTCAAAAGCTAACATTACATTTCCACTTTGAAAAATGCTGCTGTATACTTTTTGCACATATCACAATACCTAGAACATGCTGAGCGTTTATCAAATATATATTAATTCTTAAGTCATGTACAAATTAGCCAGCAAAAAGTCAATTAACAAATGCATAGTAAATACTGTGCCTTTGTTTAAAAATGAATGCTTTAATTATTTTCAGACTATTCCCCACACCTAACATTAGTTCATTAGGTAGAAATGATGCAAGATCATCTTCCTTGAAATGTACTTTATCATAGATTTCAAAACTGCATTTCAATCATGGGGATCACTTCTTCCCTACCTAAAACAAATAAATACAGGATTTAGGAAATTAGGATGATACCAGTAAACATATTTTTTCAAATTATTAAAAATATTATCTAAGATGAATAACATCAATATTTATATAGCTCTTAAGAATCTATAAAGCAATTTTCACATAGTGTATTTCATTTAATATGACTCTAAATTCTGTGAATTAGATATACCCCCGTTAAGAAAAAGAAAATGAGGCCCAAGATCATGCAATAAATGACAGAAATTGAACTGAAATCAGGAGGTCTCTGAATATTGAATCATACTTTTACTTTACTATATTGCCAGTACAATATGATACTCAGTATCAATGGACAAAGAAAAAAAAATCTTGTTCTGAAATATGACACAGGTAACACAATAAATTTAAATATTTCTTTCATCAAAAAAATTATTACACAGCTACTCTGTGCCAGGCTCTGTTTTAGCTGCTGGGGATACAGCTGCGAATGGCTTGATTAGTTTTTTAAAGTTAAGGTTATCCTTTTCACCTTTCTGGGAAAACTAGTCATTCTAGGCTATTTTAAAATTTCCTTTCTAATAGCTGCAAGAACAACACAGTAAAGGATATAGAGCGCACACATCATCTAAGTCACTGGAACAACACTCAGCATGCATCTGTGCCCCCCCCCCCGCCCCCCCAAGTTGTAGCTGTCCCCGGGCAATGCAGGCTGAGGACACTTGAACGATTATAACTTTGTCTGGGCCATCAGCCAGCTAGGCTTTTTCTGGCTTGATCTTGTCAGTGAAAGTTAGCTTTAAAAAAGGTAGGAAAGAGCTTTCCTTCCTGTAAAATCCTGAATGAGTTAACACCCTTCCTAGAATTTCTTTAAAGATACTATTAAAGTATCTTTAAAGATACTTTATACTTTAAAGATACTATACTAAAGATACTGCAATATTAGAGTGAAAGAATGTATTCTGAATGATGGCATGTTCTGATATTTTAAAATCACCATATGACAATTCTAATGAAGAAACAAGCCCAGGCTTCCTAATACCCTGAACGCTTCTGGCTGCAAGGTCATAGACACTGCAGTCTCACATTAACTCTATTTTAAAAACTGTCGGGCAAACTGCCTTTTCAAGAGGACTTATTCAAGACCTTGGGGAAGTCTCTATACCTCTCACAGCCTCAGTTTCCTCATGTGTGAAAATGATGGTGGTTCTTTCATCAGAGAGGCCTATATACTTCTGACAAGAATTTCCCTCAAAATATACAAGATGAGAAAACATCCCCACACAATTCTGCAAATAATTCCATTGAGTTCAAGTGAAATCTGCTTGTGCACCTCACAGTAAGAATTACTGTATTAGGTGACCTTTTAAATGGGCCTTTTAGACCCAATTCCATATATTATCTTACTCAAGGCAATGCCTAATTACATTATATGATCTTTACTGAAAATGTGTTATTACAATTTTAGTGGTTACACTACTTAAACTAATACTACTACCTTTTCTTCTTCTGACCTTTACAAAATGAACTCAGTTCATTTTGTAAAGGTCACAGTTAAAGGGCTACCTTTACCACAGTTAAAGGGCTACCTTTTCTTTTTTTATAAATTCTGAAGTTCAACACTTGTAATCTTATATTCTATCAATGTCCTAATCTAATTAGCAGAGAAATACTTGTTCATACCAAAGCATTAAAACAGACACTTTGAAAAATCAGGTTCCATTGGCTCTCATTCATTTAAAATGATCAACAAGGTTTTTAGAAGGATTACGGGAAATGATGTATGTAGATCATCTAGCACTGTGTCTGGCATAGGTTGGTGTTCAGAAAACATAATTTTCCTACCCCCTTTAAAAGAAATAAATAAAATGATCAACAAGGGTGTGT
>NW_006798658.1:486621-495811 GCF_000442215.2 Lipotes vexillifer | reverse complement strand
TGTAGGGAACGTCTTTCTTTTATAAAGAAAAGCAGCACTGAGCCTTTACATTTTACTCTAATGAAAACACATCAATATATCATGATTCATGGAGAAAACAGTTCCAGAAACTAGGGAGAGAGGTGGATCCTTGGTAACAGCTCTGATTTATTTCAAAGAAACCCTGGACTTTAGGCCTCTCTCACTCTAAATTCAACTGATTAATAGGTGTGGTTAATGCTACCTCTTAAAACTCTCTTGAAACTGTTACTTCTACTCTATCTTCTTTATTATATATTTGTTTGTTTCCTGTCTGTCTTTCCCAATAGATTGCAGGCAGTATGTAATGGCAGGTATCATACTTTTTTTTTTTGGTGGGGGGGGGGTACGCGGGCCTCTCACTGCCGTGGCCCCTCCCGCTGCGGAGCACAGGCTCCGGACGCGCAGGCTCAGCGGCCACGGCCCACGGGCCCAGCCGCTCCGCGGCATGCGGGATCCTCCCGGACCGGGGCACGAACCCGCGTCCCCTGCATCAGCAGGCGGACTCGCAACCACTGCGCCACCAGGGAAGCCCTATCATACTTTTTTATTCAACAATGTAAACTCAGCAATAGCACATTCAAGGCACTCAATACATGTTTACTCAATGAAGTCGTGCCAACACAATCTCTCGTCTAGGACACCATAACTACCCTGCTAGTTGTTTTTCCTGCCTGCAGTCTTACTCTTTCCTTCTTCTCCCTCTCTATCTACATCACTGCTAAACCGATCACTGTAACTGCAAATACTGTAACTTCCTATTTTCTAACCATTTAAGGGCACCTCAAGGGAAAAAGCCAAATTCAAGTATAATATTTCAAGCTTCTGTAATTTTGGTGTAACTCTCCCAACTTATCTGCAGCCACTTTTCCTTTTTCACCCTGTGGCTCCAAGAACTCTAAGCACTCACAGTTAGCCAAACTCCATGCTGCTTTCTGCATCCTTGCTCTCACACATAATTCTCTCTCTGCTCTCTGAATGCTTTTATCTCATAGCCTATCAGGTAAGCTTCGCCTCTTGTTCAAGTTTCAGCTTAAAAGTCTTCTCTTTCATACAACGTTCTATAACTCTTCTGAGTACTATATAACTTGTAATTTGGCATACAGGTTAAAAGTGAGGGCAAAATTGAAAAATTTAAAGAAGACACAAATAAATGGAAAGACATCTATGTTCAAAGATCGGACGATTTAATTTTGTTAAGATGTCAAAACTATACAAATCAATCCACAGATTCAAATGTGAGAATAGCATTTTTTGTAGTTAGTTAGAAGACTAAAATTCATAACAAATTTCAAGGGACCCCGAATGGCCAAAACAATCTTGTTATAGAAGAACACAAGTTGGAGGACTCACACATCCAAATTTCAAAACTTCCTAAAAACCTACATCAGTCAAAACACTGTGTTACTTATCCAAGGAGAGTTACATAAACCTATGGAACAGAATGGAGAGCCCCTTATAAAACCCTCACTAATGTGGTCGTATGATTTTTGAAAAGGATACAAAGACCAGTCATTGAAGAAAGGACTGTCTTTTCAACAAATCTTATTGAGGAAACTGGATATCCACATGGAAAATAATGAAGGTGGATCCTTACCTTACATTTTATTAAAAAAATGATTAAGTTGGATCAAAGACCTAATCATAAGAGCTAAAACAGTTAAACTATTAAAAAATACAGGAAAGCCTCCATGACCTTGGATTTAGAAATAATTTCTTTGATATGACACCAAATGTACAGGCAACAAAAGAAAAACAGATAAACTGAAATACATAAATATTTTTTTAAGGTGCACCAAAGACACCATCGAATCATATATCTGATAAGGGGTTAATATCCAAATATATAAATGACTCCTACATCTCAACAATAAAACAATCAGATTTTTTAAATGCGCAAAAGACATGAATTTTCCAAAGATGTATATGGTGGCTAATAATCGCATGAAAATATTCTCAACATTACTAATCACTAAGGAGTTTCAAGTCAGAACCACAATGAGATACCATGTACATCCATTATCATTAAGAAAAACCCACAGGAAATCACAAGTGTTAGGATATACAGAAAATCCTTGTGAGCTGTTGGTTTGAATGTATTGTAAAATGGGCAGCCATTACGGAAACAATGTGGTGGTCGTGAAAAAAATTTTAAATTGACTTTTACACCTTTTGATTCAGCAATTCCACTTTGGAGTATATACCCAAAATAATTAAAAACAGGGACTCTAATAGATATTTGTACACCCGTGTTCACAGTATCATTATTCACAATACACAAAAGGTGGAAGCAAACCAAGTGGGGGAATGGAAAATTATTGTTTAATGTGTATGGAGGTTTATTTAGGGGAAGTGGAAAAAGATCTGCAGATGAAAAATATCTGCAGATGGATGGTGGTAGTAGTTGTAGAGCAATGTGAATATATTTTATGCCACTTAACTGTGTGCTTTAAAATGACTAAATGGGTAAATTTTGCGTTATTAATATTTTACCAAAATAAATTTTATAAATGTCAAAAAAAAAAAAAGTGAGGGCAAAAGAATCAGCCTAACTGAGTTAAAATTCTAGCTCCATCATGTATTAGCTGTGTGTTTAGAGAAATCATTTAAACCTCTTGGTACCTTAAAATCCTTAACAGTACTAGTTACTCAGAGGATGACCCTATTAATTGAATGACATAATCTATATAAAGGGCTCAGCACAGTGCTTGGCACATGGCATGCATGCTTCAATTTAGATGCTATTATCACTGTTACTGTTCCTGTGTAATTATTCCAGTATTTGACTGTGCTCCTTGAATATAGGGAACACCAGTTATCTTTGGATCCTAATACCTGGCACATGGTAGACATTAAGGTTCTTTGAATGAATGAATGAATAAATGTTCTAAAACCATGAGGTTAGAATAATGGTAGACAAGTCAGGTTAAAATACAGATTCTTGATTTATATTTATATTTCAATGTTTAAACAGGATTACTATTTAACAAGTCTCTACTTGCCTCTTCCTGCTTCTTATCATAGTCTCTGAAATGCTCAGTTCATAGCCCTTTCGTAATAGAGAAGGGAGAAGTTATAGAAATAGGCTTGCTCTCTTCAATAGGAATCTGATAAAGGAAGCATTAAGAGAGGAGGCCCTAGAACATGCTTGTATTTATTAAATCTTTTCATGTTGCGGATACACATTATTCAGCCGAGAGAACATAGCTGACTTCTGGAAATGTTTTTTTAAATGTGGGATCCTAGCTCTCTGTGTGTGTGTGTGTGTGTGTTTATTTTTTATAAATTTATTTATTTATTTTTGGCTGCGCTGGGTCTTCGTTGCAGCGCGCGGGCTTTCTCTAGTTGCGGCGAGCGGGGGCTACTCTGTTGCGGTGCGTGGGCTTCTTATTGCGGTAGCTTCTGTTGCTGTGGAGCACAGGCTCTAGGTGCACGGGCTTCAGTAGTTGTGGCGCACGGGCTTAGTTGCTCTGTGGCATGTGGGATCTTCCCGGGCCAGGGCTTGAACTCATGTCCCCTGCATTGGCAGGCAGATTCTTAACCACTACGCCACCAGGGAAGCCCTGGAAATGTTTTTCTGTGTTTTCTGATTTGCATTTCTCTAATAATTAGCCACGTTTAGCATCTCTTTATGTGCCTGTTGGCCATCTGTATGTCTTCTTTGGGAAAATGTCTATTCAGGTCTTCTGCCCATTTTCTGACTGGGTTGTTTTTTGATACTGAGCTGTGTAAGCTGTTTTTACATTTTAGATATTAAGCCCCTGTCGGTCTCATCATTTGCAAATATTTTCTCCCATTCCATAGGTTGTCTTTCAATTTTGTTGAGGGTTTCCTTTGCTGTGCAAAAGCTTTTAAGTTTGATTAGGTCCCATTTGTTTACTTTTGCTTTTACTTCTTTCGCCTTGGGAGAATGAGCTAAGAAAATATTGCTACGATTTATGTCAGAGAATGTTTTGCCTATGTTTTTCTAGGAATTTTACACGTCATGTCTTATATTTAGGTCTTTAAACCATCTTGAGTTTATTTTGTATATGGTGTGAGGGAGTGTTAAAATTTCATTGATTTACATGTAGCTGTCCAGCTTTCCCAGAACCACTTGTTGAAGAGACTGTCTTTTCTCCACTGTACTTTCTTGCCTCCTTTGTCATAGATGAAGTGACTGTGAGTGTGTGGGCTTATTTCTGGGCTCTCTATTCTGTTCCATTGATCCATATGTCTGCTTTTGTGCCAATGTCACGCTGTTTTGATTACTGTAGCTTTGCAGTATAGTCTGAAGTCTGGAAGGGTTATGTCTCCAGGATTGCCTTGGCAATTAATTCTGGGTCTTTTGTGGTTCCATGTAAATTTTAGGGTTATTTGTTACAGTTCTGTGAAAAATGTCCCTATTTTGATAGGGATCACATTAAATCTGTAGATTGCTTTGGGTAATATGGCCGTTTTAACAATATTAATCCTTCCAATCCAAGAGCATAGGATAGCTTTCATTTCTCTGAATCATCTTCAGCTTCCTTTATCAATGTTTTATAGTTTTCAGCATATAGGTCTTTCACCTCCTTGGATAAGTTTATTACCAAGTATTTTATTTTACTTTTCACGTAATTTTAAAAGGGATTTTTTTTTTTTTTTTTTACTTTCTCTTTCTGATATTTCATTGCTAGTGTAAAGAAATGCAACAGATTTCTGTATGTTAACCTTGTGCCCTGCTACCTTGCTGAATTTATCAGTTCTAATAGTTTTTGTGTGGAGACTTTAGGGTTCTCTACATAGAGTATCACATCATCTGCAAATAGTGAGAGTGTTACCTCTTCCCTTCCAATTTGGATACCTTTTATTTCTTCTTTCTTGTCGGACTGCTGTGGCTAGGGCTTCCAGTACTATGCTGCATAGAAGTGGAGAGTGGGCATCCTTGTCTAGTTCCTGAATTTAGCAGGAAGGCTTTCAGCTCTTCACCTCTGAGTATTATGTTGACTGTGGGTTTGTCAAAAATGGCTTTTATTATGTTGAGATATGTTCCCTCTATACCTACTTTGGTAAGAGTTTTTATTATGAATGGATGTTGAATTTTGTTAAATGCTTTTTCTGTGTCTATTGAGATGGTCATGTGGTTTTTGTCTTTCCTTTTGTTAATGTGGTGTATCACATTAACTGATTTTTGTATTTTGAATCATGCTTGTGACCCTGGACTGAAACCAACTTGATCATGGTGTATGATCCTTTTTATTATTGTTGGATTCTGAATGCAAATATTTTGTTGAGGATTTTTGAATCTATAGTCATCAAAGATACTGGCCTGTTATTTTCCTTTTTTTAGTGTCTTTGTCTGGTTTTGGTATCAGGGTGATGGTGGCTTCACAGAATGAATTTGGGAGTGTTCCCTCCTCTTCAAATTTTGGAATAGTTTGAGAAGGATAAGTATAAATTCTTCTTCGTGTGTTTGGTAGAATTCCCCAGTGAAGTCGTCCAGTCCTTGACTTTAGTTTGCAAGGAGTTTTGTTTTGTCTTGTTTTGTTTTTTTTTATTATAGATTCTATCTCATTTCTGGTGATTGTTTTGTTCAAATTATCTGCTTCTTCTTGACTCAGTTTTGGCAGCCTGTATGTTTCTAGAAACTTGTCCATTTCTTCTAGGTTGTCCAATGTGCTGGTACAGAAATGTTTTATATCTTTGAATTTTGCTGTTATTTTAAAATTTATTAATTTCCAGTTTTATTGAGGAAAATTAACAAATATACTTGTATATATTTAAAATGTACAATGTGATGATTTGATATACATTTACAGTGTGAAATTATTATCAAGATCATATCCATCACCTCACATTTAGTTAACTCTTTGTGTGTGTGTGTGTGTGTGTGTGTGTGTGTGTGTGTGTGTGTGTGTGATAAGAACAGTTAAGGTCTACTCTCAGCAAATTTCAAGTGTATAATACCATATTATTAACTTTAGTCACAATGCTGCCCATTAAATCCTCAAAACTTTCTTATAATTGAAAGTCTGTACCCTCTGACCAACATGTCCTCATACCCCCACCTCCATTGCCCCTGGAAGCCACCATTCTATTCTCTTTCTATGAAATCTGCTTTTTTTTTTTTAAGATTCCACATATAAATGATACCACATGGTATTTGTTTTTCTCTGTCTGGCTTATTTCACTTTAGCTACTATCTTTTTAAGTCTTGAAGTTCTTAATGTTTCAGGAATACTGTTTCTTAATATCTTCTATGAAATTTAATAATATTTAAAAGTATAATTAGGCTGAAGGAAGAATAGCTTTAGAGACCAATAAAATAAGCAATATTTAGCAAAAACCATGCAAGCCCCTGCAAGAAACACTCTGCCTTATATTACTTAGTAATTAAGCTTTTAGGGCAATGAGAAAGTATATAAATTGTACTTAAGTTGGGGGAAATACCTGCTGAATAGAAATCAGAAAAGAGAAACAGATTTTACATAAAATCTGAATAACAAAATCTTAACTACTCATGTGATATTTTAAAAGTAACTTAAAAACATCAACTTGAGTTACTTTTTTGTGCACTATGAGCAATACAAACACACATACGACTCGGACCTAATCTTTAAGAACTTACACTTTAAAAGTGGAGAAAAGTCAACATACAAATAATTAAATACAGTAAGTCTTAATCAGTGGGCTAAGACAGTAGTAGAAAAGATGACAAAATATTTAATAAGTGTTAATTAATAATTTAAGGATGAGTTGAGAATAAAATTGCAACTTGATGGATGCTGTGATACTAAAAGCCACTCATTTGATGAGATAAAACCAGCCATATTTACCTAATGCATACACAAAACATTTTAGAAAGGCAGAAAGAGTTGACAGGAATGTGTTAGAAGTCAATTATACTTAAAACAAGCAATAGGTTCTAACCAATCTTCATAATTCCTTTCTTATAGCTTTTAGCTTAGTAAACCTTTTCATAAGAAATAATTTGAGATCTTTCAATTTTGTAGTATAACTAAGTAGTAATGATATATAGTTATATTACACACATTATACTTTAAATAAGTAACCCTTCTGAGATGGGTATATTTGAAACCATGGAGAATATAATCTATGTGGGAAAGAATCTTTCCAAAAAAATCTAAGGAAATAAAAATTTTATTTGTATTTTTAAAACATAAAATCATTATTAGTGAAGTTATACTTATTACAACTGATTCAGATAATGGAAAGTGAGAAGTTCCAAGAGTCAAGATTAATTTGATTTAAGACTTTGGAAGTGAGAAATTTCAAACTGCCTTAAAAAATATAGAAACGGGCTTCCCTGGTGTCGCAGTGGTTGAGAGTCCGCCTGCCGATGCAGGGGACGCGGGTTCGTGCCCCGGTCTGGGAGGATCCCACATGCCGCGGAGCGGCTGGGCCCATGAGCCATGGCCGCTGAGCCTGCACATCCAGAGCCTGTGCTCCGCAACGGGAGAGGCCACAACGGTAAGAGGCCCGCATACCAAGAAAAAAAAAAAATCTAGAAACATTACCCTGATCTAAATGAGATGGGCCTTACATGGCAAGTAGGGGATATTTACCAGGTTGAGAAAGTGAGAAAGGCAGAGTAAATACTACGTCCAAAGAATTAAGGGTGCAGCAATGTACAAACCATTTCTGGGAAGGCAAAAGGTTTACTGTTGCACCTTTCCAATAGTTGCACCAGGAATGGATTACAGGTGTGCTAAGGATATTGCTTCCTTCAGCTCTCAGGAAGGCCAGGAGCCCAGAGAAGCCAGAGGCCCTAGGCAGTCACAGCAATTTTGTCTGGTTATTATTACCATGTGTGACATATCATGGAGAAGTTTGGGAAGCACTGGTGGAGCCTTCTTGGAAACATGGGACTACGAAGGTAGATGAAGTAAAACAAACAAACAAACAAGCAAACAAATACCCTCTACAGGTATGATATTATTACATATGGTGGGTAATGCCAAGGACTCTGGTCTTTATCTCATCATGGTCCATAGGAAATTGTGAAAGGTTTGTAATCAGGTGAAGAAAGACAGGCTCAATTTTCTGTTTAAGGAAACAAATAATTCTAGCCACAGTGTGGAGGTAGCACAGGAATGAAGTGCAGCTTCCAGTTAGGAAGAGAATACAATCTTGAGGTCTTAAATTAGAACATAATAATAACAGAGGCAGTGAACCTGCAAAGCACAATTTAAGAGATATCTTTGAAGTAGAACTGCCCAAAGTTTTCAACTTATTATTAGACATTTCCCCCTTTTGACAATGCCTTCCCACTTTGCAAAGAAAGATAAAGATAAAGCAGGATTTCTTTTATATAGATTTGTTTTGTATTCTGCAAAGAGAACAATACTTGCCAAATTAAAATCTGGATCTTACAATATGATACAACTTTTCAACTGCTGGAAATGCTTTTTAAACATTTCAATTCATATTGTAGCTATTTAAAATATTCAGTTACTCGTAGAGTTGAGGGAGTTTGAGACTATTCAGTTTGAGACTTCACAGAACAGTTCAATTCCACAAACATTTGTGAGTATGTACTATGTGTCAGGCATAGGCTTAGGTGTTAGGGTTACAACATTCTTTGTTCTTTGAAAAATAATTCTTCTAAAAAGGATTTCTGTATGACAACATCTGAGCATGTGTTTGTATTAAAACAAATAAATCAATCAGTCTGTAGGCTATCTGTCTAACGTTGGGCTTGCTCAGTTCTGTAGAAACCCGTAGCACCGTGCAAGAAAAGACTTGATGCATTTGACAGCAGGTGTTTAGGAAGAATGTACCATAGTAAATGGCAGTACTTGATGAGGAGCACAAAAGAGGCAAGAAAACAGAACAAAAATAATTCAACACACACACACACACACACACACACACACACAAACACACACACACTTAAGTTCTTTTACTAGAATGATATATTCTTCACCCACTTCTTTTAAAGAGCCCTTTTACAAAGCTAAAACGGTATTTATGTAGAACTAGTCCTAATTCTTCCTCTTATAAAAAGTGAATCTGCGGGGCTTCCCTGGTGGCGCAGTGGTTGAGGGTCCGCCTGCCGATGCAGGGGACGCGGGTTCGTGCCCCGGTCTGGGAAGATCCCACATGCCGCGGAGCGGCTGGGCCCGTGAGCCATGGCCGCTGAGCCTGCGCGTCCGGAGCCTGTGCTCTGCAACGGGAGAGGCCACAGCAG
>NW_006798658.1:484480-486484 GCF_000442215.2 Lipotes vexillifer | reverse complement strand
TACAGCAAAAAAAAAAAAAAAAGTGAATCTGCTTTTTGATACACTACAGAGGAAAACTGAAAATAGTGCAATTAATCTTTCCAATATCTCTATAAAATTCACTCTTTTAAAAGTTCTCCATAAGGTTGAAAAGGGGTGGAAACTTCCTTACATGTAAACATCAGTTTTTATAATATTTAAATATAAATAAACCCATAGGTTGTTAATGGGGAAAAGGGTGAGAGGTGATGGTCAGGGGAGAAATGATCTATCCCCTGCTTATTTTCCCAGAATCAGCTCCCATCATTTGACCCCTCTCTGCCCTTTGTTTTCTACCAATACTGAACTCCTTGCAGGTCCCTGAAAATAGCACATCCTTCACACCTCTGTACATGCTGATTTTTCTGAAAGTCCTACCCATCTCTATGCCATGTACTCCATGAAAATTCTGGTTCTTTCCTCAAATCACTTCTGCATACACAAAGGAATAGTCATTTTCTTCTCTATATTACTTCTGAACATTTTTTACATGTCTGTTGCATACATTATACTACAGTATTTGTTTACATGTTCTAATGCCCCCACTGGACTGGAAGGTATTCAAGGGACATGTATTTTTCCAAATCAAAAGAAAATCAGTTTGGGGCCTCCCTGGTGGCGCAGTGGTTGAGAGTCCGCCTGCCGATGCAGGGGATACGGGTTCGTGCCCCGGTCCAGGAGGATCCCACATGCCGCGGAGCGGCTGGGCCCGTGAGCCATGGGCGCTGAGCTTGCGCATCCGGCAATGGGAAAGGCCACGACAGTGAGAGGCCCACATATCGCAAAAAAAAAAAAAAAAAAAAAAATCAGTTTGTCAAAATGTAAGGTGATCCACGTACAGATACCTACCAGATGCAGAAGCAGGCATACAAGAAATATCAGGTGGTACAAACAAATTGCTGAGATTATTAATTTTCTGGATAGCTGGGGTATTTAACCCATTACATACAAACCATTTTTAAAAAGTTAAAATAGAAATCTGATAAACACTATGTACAACAGATTATATGGTAAATGTAAATGAACTTTTTTCTTGTTGACTCAAAGTTTTCCCCCTCTCATGCACTGTTTTGTGCTAAAGGTAGCTGTCAAGGATAGAGATGCAGCATGATGGATTTATACAGTGTAACCTGAATGGGCACCACAGGATTGATGGGTACTGCAGAGCAGCACTACGGAGCTCTACACATGGCCTCCCTGCTTGCATTTGCAAGGTTCATGATTGTTCTACAGTCGCTGAGCTGAACAGCAATGTTACTCTGCCTCTCACCCCAAAGAGAACGACTGTTTCTTTTCCACTCCTGCCAACACCCCAATTTTTTAATTTTTTTTTCTGCGGTACGCGGGCCTCTCACTGTTGTGGCCTCTCCCGTTGCGGAGCACAGGCTCTGGACGCGCAGGCTCAGCAGCCATGGCTCACGAGCCCAGCCGCTCCGCGGCATGTGGGATCTTCCCGGACCGGGGCACGAACCCGTGTCCCCTGCATCGGCAGGCGGACTCTCAACCACTGCGCCACCAGGGAAGCCCCCAACACCCCAATTTTTTAAGGTACAAAATACAAACATCTATGAAGCTATTTCTTATCAATCCCACCATCTGAGAGTGCAGGACTGTTTTATCCTTTTTTTTGCCTTTTTATTTTTTTAAACTCTTAGGTTGATCCTAGCCCACTTCTGAGCTCTGACTGTCAGTACTGTATCTGCTTTATCTGCTTTGGCTGTTCAGTATACCTTTCTTCTTCCTAGTACCTGATGCCTTTTTGTCTTGATATTATCTTTGATAATATATTCTACAAGTTTCCCTCCTCCCTCCCTCCCTCTCTCTCTCTCTCTCTCTCTCTCTCTCTCCTTCCTTCCTTCCTTGCTTGCTTCCTTCCTTCCTCCCTCCCTCTCTTCCCTCCTTCCTTCACAGAGTTTAAAATCCTGGCTCTATTACTTACTAACTGAATTTTTTTTTTTTTTTTTTTTTTTTTTTTTTTTTTTTTTT
>NW_006798658.1:481196-484196 GCF_000442215.2 Lipotes vexillifer | reverse complement strand
CTTTTGTGCGTTGGTCAAAACAAAACAAATTGCCAACTCTGTCCCACCACCTTTTTTTTTTTTTTTTTTGCGGTACACGGCCCTCTGACCGTTGTGGCCTCTCCCGCTGCGGAGCACAGGCTCCAGACGCGCAGGCTCAGCAGCCATGGCTCATGGTCCCAGCCACTCCGCGGCACGTGGGATCCTCCCGGACCGGGGCACGAACCCGTGCCCCCTGCATCCGCAGGCAGACTCTCAACCACTGCGTCACCAGAGAAGCCCCCACCACCTGTTTTTATAAACAAAGTTGCACTGGAACACAGCCATGTTCAGTCATTTAAGTACTACCTATGGCTGCTTTCATTCTAGGACAGCAAAGTTGAGTAGCTGCAACTGATAATATATAGTCTGCAAAACCTAAAATATTTACTATCTGGTCCTTTACAGAAAGTTTCCAAATCCTTTAGAAAGTGGTTCTTAATCCTCATTGTGCATCATAATCACCTGGTAAACTTCTTAAAAAGCAGGTTTCCTTGTACTCCTCCCTCCAGAGATTTTTACTCTATCAGTCCAGGTCAGGGCAAATTATTTTTCCAAAGCTCTGCAAGTAATTCCAATGTGCAGTCACAGTTAAACCACTGTTCAGGTGGCTTCTCATTTCTCGAACCTCAGCATGCAGAGGAATCATGCTGACTTATTTGTTAATCTACGAAAGTGCGTGCCCTATTTATACTCTATTCTGATACATTAGGGCTGGGGGGCGGGGAGAGATTAGACTCTTCATGTTTAACAGGTATACCAGCTGTCTCTGAGGCAGGGAGTCCACAGAACAGAATTTGAGAGATATGGCTTATAGAAGTTGGTTTGAAAAAAACTCAGGTAAACTTGGATGGTCCCTTATCCCCACCCCGGTGATGAATCAAATCACTCTAATTGTTCTTGTCTTCGTTTTCTCATCTCTAAAATGGAACACTTTCTTTTTCTGCCTTGCCTACCTCATAAGTTTGCTCTAAGAAGTGCTCTGTCAACTCTCATTCTCTGGTCAAATCTAAGATGATATGTCTTTTGGTGGATTCATAACCAACATAACCAACAGGGCCTTCTAAAAAATTTAGATAATCAACACATAATAAGATTATCACATAATGGGCAGATAATGCAGATACAATATTTCAACACAATATCAAGTGTAAAAATAAGACATAAAACTAAGAATTGTGCCAATGACTTTCTGCAGTCAAACCTGGAAAATAAAGGGTTTACAGAAAGGGGTCAATACTATAGTGATTACACAGTGGCTCATGGGTTGGAGTACAAATGTAGCTATATCCCCTTCACTGTCTTGAGGATCTTAATGACGTAAAGGTTCATGGACAGTCTTAGAGAAGGGAGTACCTGTAAACTCTTAAAACTGTAGGCCAAATTTGGTATGTAAAAACTTCGTATGCACATTTTCCAGGAGAGTATATCCATCAGACTCCCAAAAGAATCCACTCTCCAAAGAGATTAGGGCAGTCACTTACCCCTAAGTATCTACGTCCTAGGACACTGGCCTTATCAACCCATTATGAAAACTTGTTAGGAGAGAAAAAAAATCCATTGTGCATTATTTCCAAATGCTGCTGCCCTCATTTAAAATGAATCCTTTTAAGAAATAAATCTACTGGCGTTCCTTTATTCCTGGTGCTTTCTAAACAGAGTAAGTAATAAATTAATAATAATTTCCTCACTTCTATGGAGGTAACTATATTTCTAATCAAAAGTTTTAAATGGGTCAGAAATGCCCCAGTTGTATTGCCATTAAATATAAGCAGAAAAGGAATTTGGTTATCCTATCAAAGTGTATCTTTGTGATTCCTGGACATTGAGAACAACAGAATTTCTTACATGATCAAGTCCAAATATGACTACTGAAAAGAAATGATTTTCTTTTTTTTTTTTTTTGACATTTTTCAGATATCTCATTATTCAGTCGCATCAAGTGGTCAACACACCCAGAATAACCCAGATTCCACACTGCATTTAACTTATCCTTGGCAAAGAACCACTCACTGGCTATGGTCTTTCCAAGCACTCTGGAGTTATGAAGAGAAGTTCGATTTGCTTCTTCAGCACATGTTCATCTCTAACTAGTATAGGGTAGGCAATTGGGATTGACAGCTACGTCAGTTTGGAAGACACTGGCTCTTGGGACTGTTGTCTTCAAACTTTTTTGACCATTCATTCATATTGTTAATATCAATTTGAACACTTTCTCCCAGTATTCCTATACTTATTCAGAAAGTATATACATGCATCCCTGTACTAACATATTGTGTATATTATGTAACACACACAAATGTACATTTAAAAAATGCTATAGGGCTTCCCTGGTGGCGCAGTGGTTGAGAATCTGCCTGCCAATGCAGGGGACACGGGTTCGAGCCCTGGTCTGGGAAGATCCCACATGCCGTGGAGCAACTGGGCCTGTGAGCCACAACTACTGAGCCTGCGCGTCTGGAGCCTGTGCTCTGCAACAAGAGAGGCTGCGACAGTGAGAGGCCCGCGCACCACGATGAAGAGTGGCCCCCGCTTGCCACAACTAGAGAAAGCCCTCACACAGAAACGAAGACCCAACACAGCCAAAAATAAATAAATAAATTTTAAAAATGCTATATAAAATAATTATGAATATAAGTTTCTAATATTTTCTTCTCTCACCCTATTGGTGTGTATGTTCATCTTTAGAGACCTCAGTCCTAAACAAGGGGTAGTGTATATCAAGGCTTACAGCTCTATCGCTGTATTTCAGAGAAACCAAACCCTATCTACCTGTTATAATAGGTTATGGCTAAAAGACAATGAAGAGGCTGTTCCAGGATGAGGACGATGATAACAATAAATAATACCTGTACGTGGAAGTCATTGTATGCCTGACAGTTTTAAGCCCTTGGCATAAAATAACCCATTTAATCCTCACAACCCTATGAGTTAGGTATTATTATTATTATTATTATTTATTTATTTATTTTTTTTTTTTTT
>NW_006798658.1:464166-481026 GCF_000442215.2 Lipotes vexillifer | reverse complement strand
AGGGAAAGGTTAAAAAACTTGCCCAAAGTCACACAGCTAGTAAGTAGTAGAGCTGGGGGTAATATTGGTAGTCTCACTCTTGAGTCCACACTCAACCACTACACCAAAATACATCCCATGATTAAGTGGTAGACCTAGAAGAAGCATTCTAAATATGTTTAACATGATAACGTTATTGAGCTCCTACTATATATTTACAACTGTGATAAATGCTTTACTATGGCAATCTGTAAAATCCTCACAATAACACTCAGAAGGAGATATTCTTATACCCAGTTTATAAGACAGAAAATGGTGGTTTGAAGAGGTTAAATAATTGCCAAAGGTCAGAGGAACATTAAGTAATAAAGCTGGAATTTGAACTAAGGTTTAATTCCATAACCTCAGATCATGGTAACTAAACTATTATTCCATTATTCCACACTGCTATCCCAAGACAAATTTCTAGGCAATTAAAAATATTATTAAAGTTCTAGTAAAAATTTGGGGGAAAAAATCATCTGTGAACTAAGACGAACAGGCCTTTGTTACTGGATTAAGCTAAAGTTTTCCTCTTTCTTTTTGTAAGAAGTGCTAAGCATCAGGAATGTAAGTTATGTGTGTGTATTTCCCCCTGTTTACGGTAGGAGCTTAGTAAAAGAACACCTTTAGAAAAGATAACAATTATATGTAATGAAATATAGAACCAGATTCTCCTGGCAATTAATCACCCAGTGCAAACCTATAGGCTGCTTCTGACAGATCCAAAAGCTTTGCCTGAATTGTTGGATAAGATGTGCCTGGGCTGGCTTATGAAAAGAAATTCTATGTTTAAAACCTTTGAAGGTATTTTAACATATATTTACATATACAGGCATACCTCAGAGATACTGCAGGTTCAGTTCCAAACCACTGCAATAAAGTGAATATTGCAATAAAGTGAGTCACACAAATTTTTTGGTTTCCTAGTGCATATTAAAATTGTAATAGGATTATGTCTAAAAAACCAATGTATATACCTTCATTTAAAAAATACTTTACTGCTAAAAAAGGTTAATCAGCATCTGAGCCTTCAGCAAGTCACAATCTTTTGCTGGTGGAGGGTCCTACCTTGATGTTGATGCTGCTGACTGACCAGGGTGGATGTTGAAGGTGGGGCAGCTGTGGCAGTGTCTTAAAACAAGACAATGAAGTCTGCCACATCAATTGATTCTTTCACTGGAACACTGTAGGGGTGCTATTTGCCCTAATTTCAATATTGTATCTCAGGGAATGGAAAGCCCAAAGAGAGGGAGAGAGACAAGGAAAAAGCTGGTTGGTGGAGCAGTCAGAACACACACAACATTTATCAATTAAGTTCACCATCTTATATGGATGGGTATAGTTTGTGGTGCCCCAAAACAGTTACGATAGTAATATCAAAGATCACTGATCACAGGTTACCATAACAAGTTTAATAATAATGAAAAAGCTTAAAATATTGTGACAATTACCAAAATGTGACAAAGAGACCTGAAATGAGCAAATGTTGTTGGAAAAATGGTGCTGATAGACTTGCACGGTTGTAAACCTTCAATTTGTAAAAATTGCAATGTCTGCAAAGCACAATAAAAGCAAAGCACAATAAAATGAGGTATGCCTGTATGGATGTGTGCATGTGTGCACACATACTGCAAATGGATTTTTGCAATATAATGTATGTGTGTGTGTGTGTATATATATATATATATATATATATATATACACACACATATGTATGTATATATTATGTGTATGTATGTATGTATTTGGCTCTTACGTATGAAACTGCAGAACTCATTGTATTACTGAAAAATGTAGAGAGAAATGAAAGAGACCTTCCCTTCCGGCATCAGGGAGATATCTATAATTTAACAGAGATATTTCCTGTTTTTAAGCAGTTGGGAAAGAATGATTTCCAACCCAAATACTTAGCTTGGCAAGACAGTGCTATGTTGATAGATGCTTTTATAACTACCTTTATTTTGTCTTAAGTATCAATATGAAAGAGAGACAACTGGTTTTTTCTCTCAAACTTTTTTTTTTTTTTTTAAGATTTGGGAGAATAGGAGACGAGAGGAAAGGGAAAGAAAATATTATTACCAGAACAGCTGGACAACAGAGGTTAGCACAGCTCTGACAGATGTGGCTGCATCATCTCAAATCTTACTCTGAAGGTGGGGGAGAGCAATGATTTCTTTGTATGAAAAAATGGAATTCTAGCCAAATATTACGAACTGTTAAAGAAGAGTTTGAAAGTTGCAACTAAAGTCCACCACATTCTCTAACAAAGCATTAAAAAAAAAAAAAAAAAATCTTTCGGGCTTCCCTGGTGGCCCAGTGGTTGAGAGTCCGCCTGCCGATGCAGGGGACATGGGTTCGTGCCCCAGTCCAGGAAGATCCCACAAGCCGCGGAGCGGCTGGGCCCGTGAGCCATGGCCGCTGAGCCTGCGCATCTGGAGCCTGTGCTCCACAACGGGAGAGGCCACAACAGTGAGAGGCCCAGGTATCGCAAAAAAAAAAAAAAAAAATTTTCATGTAGGTCATGGATTAGCACTGCCTCAGGCATTAAAATTAATAGGACTGTGGATATAAAAGAACTCAAATAGACAATTCTGCTTTAATGATTTAAACAATAACTGAATTTTGTTTTTCATTACTTGATATTGCTCCTTGATGTCAGTTCAGTATCTTCATTTGCTTTTTTGGGTTAGTTTTGTCTTCTGTTCTAACAAGAAAGATTTCCTTTAGAAATAGCAAGCAAAGTCCTTGCCTGATTTCAGTGTGATAGTAAGAACTGACATTTAGACTAGATGTTTAGACATTTTTACCTAAGTTTCTATCAACTATTCTCCTTATCTAGCAGCACTCCCTCCAAACCCCACCTCATCTTGCCAACACGTGGCACTACAATTATCCCCACTCTGGGATAACTTCAAGTTCTACTCTGTTTGCTTTTTTCCATCATGGTTTAAACATACTCAGATACCTCTGACCTACTAAAAACCCTGTTGAACACCTCATCGTGTTTTAGCTACTGCCCAAACTCTTTCTTCCCCATGCAAAGCTAAAGAGTTAAGCTCTAGTTACTCACCTGTCACTCTATCTATCTACCTATCTATCTATCTATTTATGGCTGCCTTGCTTTCACTAGTTGCTCCGAGCCGGGGCTACTCTTCATTGAGTTGCGTCAACTTCTCATTGTGGTGGCTTCTCTTGTTGTGGAGCACGGGCTCTAGGCGTGTGGGCTTCAGTAGTTGTGGCACGCAGGCTTCAGTAGTTGTGGCTCGCATGCTCTAGAACGCAGGCTCAGTAGTTGTGGTGCACAGGCTTAGCTGCTCTGGGGCATGCGGGATCTTCCCAGACCAGGGATCGAACCCGTGTCCCCTGCACTGGCAGGTGGATTCTTAACCACTGTGCCACCAGGGAAGCCCTCACCTGTCACTCTTTCTCAGTTGAATCCAATCTGTTCCTATCACACCACCAAATTGACCCTTGTTAAGCTCATCAGTGACTTCCAGATTTTTGAATTAAAAAACAAATACTTTTTCTGCCCATATCTTGCCTAAGCTTCCAGCAGGATTTAAAAAGCTGAAATACTCCTTTGTTCTTAAAACACTTCTCTCCTGGTTTCTGACACTCTACACTATACCTCTCATTTCTCTGGATATTCTTACTCAGCTACCTCTGCTGGCTGGTTATTCTCCCTTTATCTAAACTTGAAGACTGAAGTTCCTCAGCACTTACACTTATCTTTCTTCTCTTCCTTCTCTTCACTTTTCCATCCATTCCTCTGACTTCAGTTACCATCTACAGACAAATGATTCCCCAAATCTACATATCAGGTCTACATTTCTCCTCTGAGCTCCAGACTCATGTGTAAAACTTTCATATTTGACATCTCTACTTGGATGTCACACAAGTATATCCATATAAACATACCCAACATAATTCATAATTTTCATTTCCAAGCCTGCGATACTTCCAAGATTCCCATTCTCAGCAAACAGCCTTTCCACCAACCCAGAAACCTAGGAACTGTGTATCTTCTTTCTCCTTTCCCATTTTCAGAACTGCCAGATTCTGTGGATTCTTTGTTCCATTCCCAATGTTTGAACCAGTTTCTCACGGCTATCCTCGCGTCCATTCTTGTCACATCCCTCAAAGACTGGTCATACAGAGTGCTGGAATGATGAAAAATGACTTTTTAACGCAAACGTGATGACTGTCAGATACTCTCCAATCACATCCTTAATACCATCAATTATTTCTCAACGTCCAATAAAGGACATACTATGCTCTCTCCAACCTCTATGTTTTTTCAAATGCTGAGTCCTTTGAAAAGAATGATCTTCTTCACCCCACTCTCTCTTTTTCTGGCTCACAGCCTATTCATTTTTTAGATTCAGCTAAAAAATGAACAACTCAGGGAAGCCCTCTCTAATCTTCCAGACTAAGTCAGAATCCCTTTCCTACATGTTTCCATAACACTTGGTATTTATTTAAAGCACTCTGAATACCTATAACTATTTTCTTAAATACTTAAAATTATTTAATAAATAGAAACATTTAATAGAGATGCCATATACCCAAATTGTGCTGATTCTTGTAACATACATTATTTCATTTAACCCTTAGAACAACCTTGAGAGGTTGTCAGACTTACCATATTTCTCTTCTTGCTAGACTATAAGCTCCATGAGAACGGAAAACCATATTTGTATCGTTTACTATTCCATTCCAATACCCAGCCAGGCATATCTTAAGTGCTGAATAAATACTTGTTGACTGACAGTAGCTTTCAAACACACAAACCACAACAAATAGCCTCCAACTGGCTTACCTAGTAAATCAGGTTATATAAATGTTCTACTTTGTATGGTTTATAGTGAAAGAAGTGGCTTTATGTCAAATCACACCTGGTTTCAAATCCTTAATTTTCCATTTGCTAAGTGTGTAACATTTATTAGCCAAGTCATTTGGATTCTCTGAGATTTATTTTCTTCATTTCTAAGATGTGGTAATCTTACTACCTCTCAGAGTTGTTCCATGGATTAAATGAGATAATGTATATTAAACCGAATACAATTTCTGGTATATAATACGTACTAAATAAATGAAAGCTATCCTTATTAAGAAATGTCTGACTTTGTGCATTCATTTGTTCAGTACTTTGTCATTCCATTGGGTTCTGATTTGTATGGTTTCTGTAAGCAATCAGCAGGATTATTATCTTGTTAATCTGTATGTAATATCACTTTTTTTCTCCAGCAGCTTTTAAGATTTTTCTCTTTATCATTAGTTTTTCACAAGTTAATCATGGTGTGCCTTGTGTAATTTTCCTTATGTATAGCCTGTTTGGGGTTTATTAAGATATATATTTTTTCATCATATTTGGAAATTTTTGTGACCATTATTTAATCAAATAATTTTCTGCCCCAATCTCTCTGATTTCCTTTTTAAGTACTCTGATTACATGATATCATCCCACAGGTTACTGAGGCTATATTCTTTCCATGACCCACACTCCCAATACACACACACACACACACACACACACACACACACACACACACACTTTTTTTTCTTTCTATGCTTCAGTTTGGATAGTTCTATTGTTATGTAGCACCTAATCCGTTAAGTCCAACCAGTATGAATTTCTGCTTTAGATACTATATATTCCAACTCCAGAATTTTCACTTGATTTATTTCATAGCCTCCATTTATCTCCTCTTAATTATGTTTTCCTTTAAATTCTTAAATACATTTATAACAGCTGCTTTAAAGTTTGCTAATTTTATCATCCCTATTAGCTTTGGTCTATTTTCTATTGAATGCTTTTCCTGCTCATTATTCAGTTTTCTTATTAAAAAGACATCAGGTGAGACTGACGATAGAGGAGACGGTACTGAAAGTCTGAAGAGAGAACATATTAGATTGTTGTCTAAGAGAGTGAAACAACAAATAGACCAGGAGTAACAGAAATGATGTTATCCAGAAGAAACTCAGATTAAGAAAAAAAAAAAATCTGTGGAAATCACAGTTTAAATACCTTCAAGGAGTTTCAATGAAATGTTTAGATTTTTTTTGAGGAGGAGGTTTTGAAATAACAGATAAAGCATCTGACTATTTTAAGTAATTTCTGTAATTATGTAATTTTCAGTAAGAAACTGAAAAGAGCTCCAAAGTAAATAGAAGAAAGTGTGATCTCTGTACACAAATGGAATTGCCATTAGATATCTGCAGATATCTAGCCAAAGAGAATACAGGGGTTGCCTCTCTATCTATATTCTTCATGGTAAGACTGAGTTTACTGAAACTATGCGGCCCAGACACTCAGACTAAGAACTCCAGTTTCACAAAAATGCTTCAGGGCCTTTAATGATTCCCTGACCCCTAATCAAACTTGCTAAAAGGGTATTACCTCTAGTCTTCCTTTCACAAACCCAGGAAGCAAATCATCATCAGTTTGGACTTTAGTTCAAAGTTGACTAGAAATTTCAAGAACTTTAGAAGGAAATAATTTGGAGAAGCACAACAGAAACAGTAACAAAAATGTGGTCCACCTGGCCTTTATCTTGAAGCAGAAGTTTCCTCAGTTCATGGACCAATCTGGTCTTACCCTCTCTCTGCACCCATCTCCCCACCCCAAGGCCATGTGATAAAAGAATTAACTGGAAAGACATACTGCAAATTATTCTTTCTTATAAATCCTCTCCCCAACAATCTGCATACAAAAAACATTAAATAATCTCTAAGCACAATAAGTGAGGAGGAGGTAAGAAGTAGTTTAAACATCTCTGAAATTTGGGGGCTTGTTTTGCTCAGTATGAATCCCTAACCTTTGTCACTGCAACAACATTCAGATGTGACTATGAGGAAAGTCCTTTGACAAAACTATAAAAATATAACCTCTCAAAGATTAAAACCATGCATGGCTGTTATACCAGTAATACTATAAAACACATAGCAACTTCATACCAGAATATTAGTGCTTAAGAACTTTTGTTGCCTGAAAATGACACCTTTCAGAGCAAGGAGAAACATGTCCTAAACCCATCCCAGAGTTTTAATGGAGAATTTGAAATTTAAAATAACAGACACACAAGAAAGTGTTATATGTTAGAAAGAGCCATTCCGGTCATAATGTTCTAACTTGTTTTACCAGATCTAAAGAAGTGAAAAAAAATTCTGATATCCTATTAGCTCAGGAAAAATTGTATTTCCTACAAAAAGCAGGCCACAATTGAGATCAGTAAAAAGTAAGTAAAAGCTGGAGGCCACCTGTGACCCAGGACCCAGATTTCCACTCTGATTATACCTGTGGCATCATGAGCATCATCCATTTAAACTCTGACAATGATAAAGGTAAAATTCGAGATTGGAGCTGCCCAATAGAAATATCATGTGAGCCACATATATAATTTAAAATTTTCCAGTAGCTACGCTTTAAAAGTTTTTTAAAAAGGTAAACTTACCTTTAATAGTGTATTTTATTTAATATAATACATCCACAGTGTGATTTAAATGTCAATGTAAAAATTATTAAAGAAATAGTATACTTTTTTAATACAAAGCCTTTGAAATCTGGAGTATATTTTATACTTAAAGCACATCTTGATTTGGACAAGCCACAATAGCCACATGTGGCTACCAAACTGACAGGCAGTTCTAGGGTATGTGGAGACCTTCACTGAAGAAACTATTCCCAGATATAAACTAAATTGTTAGGACACTGGATAAATTACCCTTATGAAAGCATTAACCAGTCTCATCAACTTCCTTCACATGAGAGAGCATCTTTCTCTTCCAAAGACTTTTGTTTATCTTCACCAGTAAATTAAAAAATGTGTAAATTCATTAAAAAAAAATTAACCATTATCATCTGAAAAATGTTTAGCTCATTAATAACAACAACAAAAGGATCACGGCTAAAACTCACTATAAAATAGAATCTGTGACAACAGAGGTGTATTTCAAGTAAAATTTTAATTTGTTGTTCAGTTATATGCTGAACTCTGCTTTAACTCTAGTTTAGATTTCTCCTAAAGGCACTAATTGTTAGAAAGAAAAGTAATCCTGTAAACTATTTGATTTTACTTGTTAAGAGACATATGTAATGGAATTGTACTGTTTCCATGACACTGGGTCCCAAATTCTTGTCATAGACTTTTAGTAGAAATTCAAGATTTCAACTCATTCAAGTTCAGAGATAATGAAAAAGTGTCTATTAATTAGAGCGTTATATTCATTTTAAGAAACAGAGCTAAGGTCTTCTTGTTAGGTACTACTTTTAGAAACAGTATGTACATATATGTATGTATGTATGTATAAATAAATATACACACACACACATAGAAGTAAAATTATATTTCAACTGTCTGAAACAGATACTATTATGTGGTTTGTTTTTCTATATTTATATTTACATATATATAAATTATGGGTACATGTATTATCTATAGAAATTAAAATATGAAAAGAAATTATGTAATTATATAATTATGCTTTGCATCACTTGTCACACTAAGTGCCAATATGGGGAGTGGTGGTTAATTCATTTTTGTCACAGATTGCGATGTTTCAGTGTAGTGAAGGCCACAGCTAACCATTTTCTATCCTCTAGCAATAAACATTAAAATAAAAACAGCTTCCAATATTACTGTTCCTTCCAATTCCCACTCAATTTATTGTAATTTCATCCCTTAAGACTAAAACTTTGTACAATTGCTGTAGCAAAACTATTCCCATTCCCAAACTCCTGAAGTTGGAAGCAGCAGAAAACAGAAGGTAGGCCCGTTTGTGTATAAAACTATTGTTAGGCAGAATCACCTGCATTAAAAAGCAGAATTAATTAATTAGCCAACCAAATAAATATTTATGTTTGGTGCTGGATTTATCAAAGATAAGCAATATCACCCTTACCTTAAAGAAGCTTACAGAATGGAGATGACAGGTAACAAATGGTTTCAAATCATGATGAAAAATGGAAAGTTTTGTTCTTAAAGGCAAAACCTGTATAACTTTTCTAAACAAAATAATCATAACACAAACCTCTCACAACCCTTCAAACTATATAGAGATGGGATTCACTTCAGCTCAATTAAGTAGAATTCTTTTTTCTTGTATCAGATGCCTACTTTTATTACACCTGCACCCAATCCAATACAAATAGCAAATGAATTTCTTCATTTCTTCATTTTCATATTTCTGTAAGATTCACAATTGTGAATTCACTAGCAACTTGACAGTTATTAGGTTGCTAAAGAGAACTAAAATTCCTCAGGGAAAGAAACTGTTAAGGGAATTTTAAACTAAAGCCCCCAATATACTATCCTGGTCTTGCACTCCTGCTTCTCCTGCTTTTTGAAAACATAATACTTTAAATAAACTCCCTCAGGTATTTGCACACATTTCAGTCCTCCTAAAACACAGGACTTCAAATTTTATTATCTTGGGCAGAAGTAGTCTGATAATATCAACTCAGATTTGATCCTAAATCCCAGGGAGCTGTTGATGACCTATGCAGCTACAGCTGTGAGTAGTTAAGCCATTTCCTTTTCAGTGAATAATTCTGAAATGGGTTTACTGCCTAGTATTAACTAAATGGGGAAGTAAAGAAAGAAAAAACAAAACTGTAAATCCATATGTTGCACTACAGGATACCCTGTCTCACCTACTTTTAAACCCCTCAGATTTGGTCATACAGTACTCTTAAAAAATTGTGTTATTTCTAAGAATGGCCAGGCAAAAGCACTCATGTCTCAAGGTAAAGGTTCTGGTGTGTGTGGGAGGGGTATGACACACTGTCGCTCACTACATTCTCTATACATACACTCAGATCACCATTCACTTCAGTTAGCTGTCTAAAGTTTTTCCTTAAAAACAAAATTTTTTTTAACCAAGAGAATTTCTCCTCTATATATTCCTAAAAAATAAAATTGCTGAGTCCAAATGAGAGATGGGCTCCCCTTCCTGAAATTCACCAATATAATGTTTAAAACATGACTGAGTTCTAAATGAGTAAAACTAAATACAGTCTTAAAATTGCCACACAATTCCCGACTTTGCCAATACTCCTCTGAATCATCAGGCTGACTTCTCTCCTCGGTTCTGTCAACATCTTTGTTTCCTTCCACCCCCTTCCACCTCTCTGACAGCATTACTTGTGCTAAGGAAGCTGATGATAAGAAATCTGACCCCACATCCTTTGAGAAGGCATTCATTCATTTCAGCTATTATGGAGCCAAGAATGGCTCAGGACTCATAAACAGGGAGGAAGATGGGATGGGGATTATAACTGACATTTATGCTCGAAGTTTATTATTACTCTCCCTTTACACAGGAGGAAGTTTAGGACAAATTAAAAGTGATACTGTTAGTAACTAGCAACGCTATGCACATTCAGCTTATTTTAAAAATAAAAACGACTGCTTTCTGTGAATATAAAAATGATACATAGTACTGTAAACGATTTTGACACAATACTGATTTACATTAATTAGAAAGTAAAAATTAACAAAATGATGGCTCTGTTAACATTTTTGGGAACAATCTTCCAGATCATTGTACACTGTTTTACATAAAATTTGTGTTATTTATGACTGTTTTATAACCTATTGATACTTTTATTTCTCAGTAATTATAGTGTATGGATTTCTTTTACTGTTAATACATATAGTACATATCACCATTTTAATAGTTGCTTATTATTTTGTTACATATAACACATATGTAATATTTAATCCTCAAAGCAACCCTTAAGATAGGTGGGTACCATTAGTCTTATTTTAGAGATTCAACCTATAAAAATCCTGCAACAAACTTTTATTATTTTTTTTTTTTCGGTACATGGGCCTCTCACTGTTGTGGCCTCTCCCGTTGCAGAGCACAGGCTCGGGACGCGCAGGCTCAGCGGCCATGGCTCATGGGCCCAGCCGCTCCGTGGCATGTGGGATCTTCCCAGACCAGGGCACGAACCCGCGTCCCCTGCATCGGCAGGCGGACCCTCAACCACTGCGCCACCAGGGAAGCCCCTGCAACAAACATTTTAAACTAACATCTTGGATTGTTTGTTATATCCTAGGATAAATTCCTAGTGGGACAAAAGGTGATCACTTGAAGTTTTTTTGTTACATATTAACTACCTTCTAGAAAGGTTTTGCTAATTTATGCCCACAATCACTTTTATCTACATATATTTTCAAAAGTATATTATGGAAATATATGATATTGAAAAAAATGTAGAATGCCTTCTAGAAATGTCCAAGAAAAACGTCATAGGTCAAATCTCATGCCATTGTGCTGCCTATATATATTTTTTTGCTATCTTGGAACATGAAATTCAGGATCCTAAATGTCTGCTATACACTTAATTACCAAATTAAAAATAATCTCTATTTTCTTGAAAAGCCTTTCTCCTTTATTCTTGCCCTTACTAGGAGATCATATAGGTTTTTTTTTTTTAAAAAAAAAGGAAAACACCCAGAGTTTTTAGAGACCGCATTGCAGTTCAGGAGTGAACTAAAGAACAAGAGATAATGAGAAGCAAGACTGGAACTAGGGCAGATTCAAACAGAATAGCCTTCGCATTAGTAGCCCCGTTGGCCCCCCAAAGAGCCCCTCTGACATTAGAACGCTCGTTTCATCTTGTTACACTATTTGAACATGTTATTTAGAGATTCATTCAGGCAATAAATATCCCTGGAGGCAGAGAGAGAATAGGGATTAGGAACTTTTCTTTGCTGGGTGTTGAGGGAAGGTAGGAAAACCTGTAATATCTGGAATGTGGAAGGAGCATGGGTGGGAAGTTAAAAGGTGGGAGGCACCGTGATGTAGTAGGAAAAACATGGGCTTTCAAAATACACTGGGTGATCATTTCACAATATATACAGATACCAAATCATTATGTTGTACACCTAAAATAAAACATTATATGTCAGTTACACCTCAATTTAAAAAAGGGCTTAAACAATTTCAGGCAAACAGTAGGCAGATTATAACAGGATCATATCTATTCATTCTGTGAGAGGGCCTTGGAAATAACTTATGAGCATTTAGGTTCCCACACAAAAACTCCCACACAAGGGATACTTTGGAGATCTTGACCTCTTAAATCCATACAGCAAAAGAGGAACAGGACTTTTTAAACTCTAGAACCACTTCATTCTGTGGTTTGAGTCTTTGGATAGTTTTTTCTTTCTTTTTTGGGGGGGCTGTGGTTTGGGAAAGCAGAGGTAGGATACGGACACAGTTTTTAAAATGACTCACTACATTTCCTAGGTTGTATGTATATATAATTGGATAGATAGATAAGATAGTTGTGGCAGGCAGAATAATGACCCCCCAAAACGTGTATGTCCTAATCCCTATAACCTATGAATATATGTTAGGTAACATGGCAAAGATGAGTTAAGGTGGCAGATGGAAATAAGTTTGCTAAACAGTTGCCTTTAAAATAAGGAGATTTCCCTGGCTTATCCCAGTGGGCCCGATGTAATCATAAGGGTCCTTGAAAGTGGAAGAGAGTATCAGAAGAGGGAACTGAGAGATGGCAGCATGGGAACTCAGCCTGACATTGGTGGCTCTGAAGATAAAGGGAGGTGGGGATGAGCCAGGGAAATCAAGTAGCCATTAAAGATGGAAAACGTAAGGAATTGGATTCTCCCCTGGAGCCTCCAAAAGAGAATGTGCCTTACTGACACTTGATCTTTGCCCAGTGAGATCAGTGTCAAGACTTCTCATCTACAGAGCTGTAAGATAATAAATTTGTGTTGTTTTAAGCCATTAAAAAAAAAAGGGGGGGAGGCTTCAAAGTATAATTATACTTAGTTAAAACTTCCAATTGGGCTTCCCTGGTGGCACAGTGGTTGAGAGTCTGCCTGCCGATGCAGGGGACACGGGTTCATGTCCCGGTCTGGGGAGAACCCACATGCAGTGGAGCGGCGGGGCCCGTGAGCCACGGCCGCTGAGCCTGCGTGTCCAGAGCCTGTGCTCCGCAACGGGAGAGGCCACAACAGTGAGAGGCCCGAAAAACACTTCCAATTAATTGATAAGATGATTTTCTTATTTTTTCATATTCTTAGTTTCCTCATGTGTAAAACAGTGCTCATCATAGAACCTCTCTAATGAAGTTGATATAAAAATTTTTTAAAAAAAAGGAATTGACAGACTGGAATGCACATCTGCACGTCTGTTCTCATCCTATGTGTGACCTCTGCGAAGTTATTCTCACTTTATTTCTGGAGCTTCAGCTTTCTCATCTGTAAAAGGACAGGGACTGGACCACTATATCTAACATAATCTTTGGCTCAAACATTCTGATCAGACTTCATTGTACAAATAAACTCTAGAAGTCATTAAAACAGCTACAATTTATCCAACAATTTCTAACATTTAAAAAATAAAATTATTGACCCATATGATCCACATCATTACAATTAGCATTAGAAGATAACTTTAGGGCCTGATTAAAGCATTAAAATATTTCATGGAAAAGTGGGCAAATCTGATATGTCGACTTTGTCTAAACTGGTTTAGCTCTAGACTGGGTTTAATGTATGAAATCATTACATATACTATCAATATCTAAAATGAGCAGGGGCAAATGAGTATTATTTTTCAATTTTAATTTATTTCAAATGTTAATTAAAGTAAAACCAGTGTTGGACCTAATTTTTATATCTACATAATATTAAGTTTTTAAAAATATATCTTAAAAGATAAGCAGTTAATATCCAGTCAAAACAAATAATTTCAAGATCAATGTTAATGCCATACTTCTAAATTCTCTGTTAACATAATTATGAACTCTGTCATAATTTGTTTCTTTTGCTTACTAAACTTCCCATTAATTGCAAAGACATTAAAATAAATATGTTACTAATGTCCCATGCTTTTCCTCAACTGCTTAAACTGCTGTTTTGAACCCCAGTGACCTTTGTGGGTATTAATAATAAATGTACTGACAGTTTAAATCACTGATCTAGTAACAAAATACCCAAGGGTACTTATACATATTTGTAAAATGAGATAGGACAATTAAGAGTAAATACAGTGAGATTATTAATAATTTCAACTATTTTAAGGACCATTTACATGTAAATTAATTTTTATTGTATTAAATTATATAAAAAAACTAAATAGATACAAGTTATTCTACATAGCTTCTGTAAATATATGCTGAAATAACTGTGTTGGAAGATCAGTACATTAGCCAGGGTTCTAGCAGGGATTTTAAAGATAAATCAGTTTAAGAAACATTTCCAGAAGAGTGGGAAAGGTTAAGAGTACCCACCAGGGATGCTGAGGGACCCCAAATCTAGAAACTATAGGAAGCTATTACTGCTTAGGAGCTTGAAGGAGTAAGGGGGAGGAGATAGTTCTATCAAAACCTAAATAAAGCTGAAGCTGCTGGGAAGCTAGGGTGGCTGCTCAAAGTACAGGAAATCTAGTCACAAAGTGACACAGCCAATGCTAGAACTGTAGTGCTACACAGGATGGGAGAGGAAAGACATATCCTGACTTCTTTCTCCTCCCATCATCTAATCTCCTCTCGATGCTTTTCACTGAACTCAATGGAAGGGAAGTCAGGGCTACGCAGTCCATAGGGGCCACCTCGCCCTCCCTTTCATGTAGAGATATACACATGCAACACTGATAAAGGCAAGAGTAGTCCTGGGGAGTGGGAGGAGAACAATCAGAACAACGGCTATTTCTTAATACTGCTTGATAAGAATCACTTTAGTATCCTTCTGGAGAATATCCCTAAGCCTCTTCATCATCCAAATACATTACCGCAAAGACTTTGGTATATTCTATCCACAGTACCATTGATGGTCAGTTTGGTAAAGTCTGACAAAGCTTACAGACAGAAAGCCTAGAGGTTAGTTACTACATGCAGGTTAATTGTCAACAAATAAAAAAACTGGTCTCATGTTACTTATCCAAATCAGTAGACAGCTAGACAATCTGTCTAGATGGATCTAACTAGTTTGCTTTTATAACAGTTTTGTCATTGTGGTCTGGGTTTGTTTACAAGCCAAGCTGTTCCTTTAATTCTGTTCTTCCCTTGTGCTTTTGGTTTCATACCTAAGAATCCATTGCCAAATCCAAAGTCATTAAGATTTATCCCCGAGTTTTTGTCTAAGAGTTTTATGATTTTAGCTGTTATATTTAGATCATTGATAAAATTTAAGTTAATTTTTGTATATGGTGTGAGGCAGGGGTCCAACTTCATTCTTTCCACGTGGATATCCAGTTGTGCCAGCTTGAAGAGTTTATTATTTCCCAACTGAACAGTCTTGGCCACTGCTGAAATTCAATTGGCCATATATTCATGGGTTTATTCTCAGACTCTCAATCCTATTCCATTAATCTACATACAGTCTATCTTTATGCTAGTAGCACACTGTTTTGATTACTGCTTTGCAGTAGGTTTTGAAATCAGCAAAGTATAAGTCCTCTACCTGGTTCTTCTTTTACAATATCGTCTTGGCTCTTCGGGGCCCCTTGTGTTCCATATGAATCTGAGGATCAATCTTTTCATTTCTGCAAGAACGTTGCTGGAATTTTGACAGGGATTACATTTAGCCTTTAGTGTGCTTTGGGTGGTACCTACATCTTAACAATATTAGGTCTTTCAATCCATGAACACAGGATATCTTTCCATTTATTTAGGCCTTTAACTTCTCTCATGAATGTTTTATAGTTTTCAATGTACAAGTATTTCACCTCCTTGGGTAAATTTACTACTAAGTATTTTATTCTTTTGGATGTTATTATAAGTCAAATTGTTCTCTCAATTTCATTTTCTGATTGTTCGCTGCTGGTATATGGAAACACAATCTAAAATAATTTGAGTGCTACCAAGGAAACAGAATGGCCAGACTGTGACTTAACATTTGACCAAGTACCACATTGCTTCTTTCTAGAACACTTGATGCAAAAGTGGTCGAGCAGCTAATTTTCAATAGAATTCTCTATAATGCTTCAACTTTCCCTTCATGATTTTCTTCCTCATTAATTCATTTCTTCTTCTCTAACATAAATTTAAAAACTGATTGCTTCGATGCCCAATGATTCCATGAGGCTGGCAGTTAGGATATGCTCAGTTCAACTGCCATATTAAAGTAGACTTTCATGTGAATTGCTGAGTAAATGAAATACGATAAGTCTAATTTTTCACTTGATTCCATGAGATAAGCAAAGTAAAAAGCTCTAGCAAACTTCCTAATACATTTTATTAATTCTTTTGCAGCAAATAGTGATTTCAGAAATATTTACTAAAGGATGAGTAAAATAATACTATCGGGGTAATTGTATGTATAGCACAATGGAAAAGTGTGCCTCATATAATGATTATTTGGAAACAGGGATTAAAACTTCCTGTAGGAACAGGGGGGATGGAAAGGGCATTTAATCCAAAACATGACACTGGATCCATCTGAGACACACTACAGTGTGTTTTCCTTGTTGCTTACAAGTTTTCTAATAGCTGTTCCTGAATATCACCATAGAAGTAGATTTGAATCCCAGCTCTGAAACTGAGGAGTTATATGGCTTTGTGAAATCAATTTAAGGCCTTTGAACCCCCATTTTCTCATTGAAGGTTGTTTGAGAATTAAATATGCACATATTTAAAGCATGCAGCACTAAACCAGAGGTTTACTGTTATACTGCACTTCCTTCACCCAATAAGTAAGCCAGAATACAAAAAACAGGCCTACCTGAAGAGAGTCTCCATGGCTAACATTTACCTCATAAAATGCCTCTTAGTTGTTTTTTTTTTTTTTTTAAAAATGGAAGTGTAGTTGATTTACAATGTTGTGTTAATTTCTGCTGTACAGCAAAGGGCCTCAGTTT
>NW_006798658.1:463650-464119 GCF_000442215.2 Lipotes vexillifer | reverse complement strand
GCCGTACGCGGGCCTCTCACTGTTGTGGCCTCTCCCGTTGCGGAGCACAGGCTCCGGACGCGCAGGCTCAGTGGCCATGGCTCACGGGCCCAGCCGCTCCATGGCATGTGGGATCTTCCCGGACCGTGGCACGAACTCGTCTCCCCTGCATCGGCAGGCGGGCTCTCAACCACTGGGCCACCAGGGCAGCCCCATGCCTCTTAGCTTTAACACCCATATCTCAGGGAATATACGTCTCTTAATCCAACATTTTCCAGCTGATGTTTATACAGGAAAAATTCTCTACTTAAATTTCTCAAACGTAATATAACATTTTAAACGAAAGGATGTACGAGGCGAAAGTCTCATGTTACAGCCCAAATACAAGTGGTGGAAAGGGCAGATCATGTGTAGACATTATGAAAGCCCTCAGAGTGTCAACCAAGCAACTTTTCCTTAACAGCTACATTTGATTGTTAGGTCAGCAGGA
>NW_006798658.1:458216-463582 GCF_000442215.2 Lipotes vexillifer | reverse complement strand
CTTTTTCTTAACAGCTACATTTGATTGTTAGGGCAGCAGGAAGCACGGTTTAAGCATTTTACATCCTAACATCATAATTTGCTAATTTAAAAACATTCCATTATATGGACTTAGCAGGTTTTAAGAAACTGGTTGGGGATTTTGGGGAAATGGGCTCCTGGTTAGCGTTTTCAAGTAGGATACCTTGTTTTCTAGGATGTTAAGTGTTAGGTAGGAAATGCCTGAATACTAAAACGGTATTCTAATATCAACAAGGCATTTTTAGTTTAACTGCAAAAAAAGCTCACGTTATGTAATTTTTAAATCATCTTATCTCTTTAATTTTATTTTCTAAAAAAAGGGTTTGTTTTATTTATACTTCCCAGGGCTTTTTCCCTCAAGAGAAAAGAATGGTATCCAACAGCATATAGTAGGTACTCAGTAAATAGGAATGACTTATATTTAACCTATTCTATTACATATATTTGTATTGTTACATATTTCTATGTCCAGTATCATACCTATAAGATGAATTTTTCCCATGTGTAGTCTGTTGATTTATCTTTTCAACTCTACTAACATATGGAGTAACATATGGACTAACATATGGAGGTAGCCATGTTCTTAGTACTGTTATATACATAATTTATTGAATGTCCTGTGGTAAAATTTGCTGTGACTATAAAAGGTGTTCAGCTTACCCTGTAGAGATTATAGAGATGATGATTATAGTAACAGTTAACATTTACTGAGTTATTATCTGTTAAATGCTGTTTTATAAACATCATTTTATACTGATAGGAGCAGCATAATCTAGAAGTATGTATTAACACTATCACAATTTTACATATGAGACGATATTGCCCAGGGTCAAACAGTTACTAAATTGTTTGTTTCTTTCTGGGGAGTGGGTTGTTAAATATTTATCAGCACACCACTAGTGGAACTAGCCAAAGAATTATCAATAAATTGATTTTTTTTTTCTTTTCTTAAAAAGTAAATCAATACCAATTGAGATTTCTATCATAAATAAATAAGTCAGGGCATTCTCTGCAACAGATTATAATATTTGCTTTGTATTTTTTTGCTATTTTATTTTTGTTTCGTCTTATTTAGGATTATAATTTTCCAGTATACCAGGCAGTAATAAGTAGTATAGTTTAGTGGTGTGGATTAGACTATAAACTTCACAATCAGATAGTCTTGGTTCAAATCTCACCTCTAAACACTGGTTTGTAGTGACTGACAATTCCCATGGTAGACATACTCCACCATGGGTACTGACTGTTTAAAACTGATTTGTAACATTTGTGAAAAAATTTAAAGCAGCTCTTGCAAACTGGTAAGAGCGAGTTCTAGCACATTACTTGGTCCAACTCTAAATGCATCCAAATCAACACAAAGTATTACCTGAAATACACTTTTAAGTAATGATTACTGTCTCATGTAAATTTCTTTAAACCCCATGAAATATTCATGATTGTAGCATGTGGCGTCACTCACTCAAAGGTGAGAAATGAGATTTTATAAAGTTTCCCATAAGCAAAAGAACATGTTAAAGAGGATAAAAAGATAAGTTACAGACTGAGAGAAAATATTTGCAAGGTACATATCCAACAAACAACTTGTATTTAGAATACATAAAGAATTCTCAAAACACAACAGTCAAATAACAAAGAATCCAACTAGAAAATGGGGAAAAGATACGAACAGACATTTTACCACAGAGAAGGTATTAAGGGCAAATAAGCACATGAAAAAAAAAGTGGGCCACTAGGCAAGGACATCAAGAGGAACTAGAAAAGGCAAGGAAACAGATTCTCCCCTAAAGCCTCCAGAAAGGAATGCAGCCCTGCCACTGGCTTGATTTTGGCCAGTGAGATACATATTAAACTTCATACCATGTGACCCAGCAATTGCACACTTGGGCACAAGGAAATGAAAACTTCTATTCACACAAAAATCTTTATACGGATGTTCATAGCAGCTTTATTCATAAGAGCCCAAATCTGGATATAACCTAAATGTCCTTGGACAGGTGAATGGCTAGACAAACTCAGATATATCCATATGGTGGAATACTACTCAGCAACAAAAAAAGTTACAACCATTGATACATACAACTTGGATGGATCGCAAGAATATAACGCTTACTGGTAGAAGCCAATCTCCAATGATTACATATTTGCTCTATGATTGTAGTTATATGACATTTTTGAAATGACAAAACTGTGGAGATGGACACAGACTTGTGGTTGCCAAGGGACAGAGATGAAGGGAAGAAGGGAATATTCAACAATAAAGGAGTATACAAGAGAATTCTTTGTGGTGATCCAAAATACAAGGCTGTATCTTGATTGTAGTAGTGATTACATTAATCTATAAATGGGATCAAACAGTGCTGAACTATACACACACAAATACACATGCAAATGCACAAATACAAATGAATGCATGTAAAAACTGGTGAAAACTAAATCAGGTCTGTAGTCTAATTAACACTATTAAACTCATGACAATGTCCTGGTTTTAATATTGTTCTACAGTCATATGAAATGTCACATTTGGGGGGAGGTGGTGAAAGGTTCCTGGGATTCTATGTACTATTTATTACAGCTTTCTGTAAGTCTATAATTATGCTAAAATAAAAAGTTAAAAAATAAGAGGGAAGAGAAAAATGATCCACTGGGTATAAAATTAAGATAATTAGAATAGGTATTTAATACATAAAATCTCATCCTTTTATATTTCTGTGTTTATATGTTTTTTAATATGTTGTATAATGTACTTGTATATAATTTATAAATAAATAAGCATATACCGGTGGTTCATGCTAAAAAGTAAAAAAGTTTACTTTTTAGAGACCAATGCTCTGAAGTATTATTAGCATACCTTTCTTAAACAGTGAAAAGCAAAATGTAATATAGTATTCTGACACAGTATTATCTCCAGAATATTAACCAAGCATTAAACAGTAAAAGTAAGAAATACAAAAAATAAATTTGAAAAAATGCTAAGTAGAAATAGAATAAGCACCAGCAATTCTGGCAACTAGTCATTTATGTTGCTTCTCTCTGGAAAAGACTTGAGCAATCCTAACACACTTTCAATCAGCTGTAAAAACCCTTTGTACTCTCATCTAATTTATGGATGTTATTGCTGTTATTACTGTTATTATTATTTACATATTCTTATTCATTCTTTTTAGACAATCTGTGACTCAGGATTAACTCTACCAACAGTTTTGGAGGTTATAAAAACAAATGAAACTAAAACTGAAAGAATTTTGCTCAGCAAAGTATCCTTCCTCTATTACACATACTTGAAGAGCCCTGGAAATTAGCTGGTAAAGATTAGCAAATTCAAGCTCCATATATTGGCAGACCATTTTGTTATCAAGCAAATAGTCTCTCTGTTCAATTAATAACTAGTGTTTTTACTGCCCTTCTAAAAAAAAGTACGAATTTATGGTTTTGGAGGGGAACCTGGCAAATGTAGACTGTTGTTTGATATTAGCCGATCAACAGTTAAGCCATAAAGATTCATCTCTGCATTTGTCATTTTTGAGGTACTGTCTTATAGAGTAAGTTTAGAATTATTCATGGAAATTTGTCTTAGGTGAACTTACAGCAAGTGATTACTGGCTTATGAAATATCTTAAACATTTAAAGTCACTCCCTCAAGTACAAAGATGTTCACACTACAGCTATCCTGGTATTTCCTGATTTGGTAAAGATAATAGGCAAGGAAAGAGGAAATTTCAAATATATCTTTAATTTTTTTGGTTCTTTAGTTCATGTTATTAAAGTTAACTCATTGCTCCTTCATTGTGAATTCTTAAAAATCTTCCTCTCAGGGTGCTTTGCTCTCTAAACTGTGCTTTTATTTTTAAAATTTATTTATTTAGTTTTAAAGTTTTACTTTGAAGGTAGAGCATTCACTACAAAAAATATGATTCAAAATCATGGAATGAGAAACTCACGTGAGGACATTGGATCTTTATTATTACACCGAAACTCTAAGCCTGTGATTTATTTACTTTTTTAAAGTAACTGACACCTTGTCACAGCTACCTTGCCTTGGAGAGGTTAAAAAGTTGTCCAAGTTCCAGACAGCAAAAAGAGCAGCCTCTAAACTGCCAACATGCAACGTGCTTGGACAAGCACTTTCTTTTTACAATGAAGTAACAGGCTTGCTTTTTCAGTGCAACCAAATTCAAACAACGAAAGCAGCCACTCCAAGCCATGAGCAGGGACAAACTGAGGGCCAAGCTTATGGTATGCACAGGAGCACTCCCAACTGGGCAACCGTGGGCAAACACAAGTTTTCTCTTCAAAGAAATGTTTTAATATTACATATGCATCAGCCCCTGAGGTATCCACAGCTTTGTTAACAGTATGTTTTCAATATGCACTGAACAACAGCACGAATTGCTGTTCTGAACACAACATTCCTTTAGGCTTTCAAGATGATGTACAGGAAGAGTAGAGAAAATAAATGTTATTCCTCTCATAATTCTGAATACCATATGAAATGGTTATGGTAGAAAACAAATTAACACACAGAATGTGGACATTCTTTTGGAAGAGAATAACTGGTGCCAGTGTTTTACTTATTCATTTATTCAGGGTTGGTGTGTACTAAAGCCCTGTGAATTTAAGTTCATCTCTGAAATAATCATAACATGAATTGCTACATATCTCTCATTTCAAAATTTGGAAAAGAGAAAAATTAAAGTCTTGCTCCACATATCAATAATAATAATAAAAAAGACACAGAGAGATCTAAGGACAAAGAATTAACAAAAGTAGTTTTTAAGGAATCTAAAGATATTTTTCATTCCTTTAGAAGCATGCTAAATGTATACATGTTAAAATACCTTTAAAAAATTTAGTCCAGAAGAACACCAAAGCCTGGTTTAGGTAAATATTCCATACAAAATAAGGACCACATAAAGGTAGATGTTTTATATACTCTGCCAAGAGGATTAGTGGATCTATAAGTAGACTTGCAGGAAAGTCACAGACAAAACATTAGAAATCTGGGTATATCATTGAAAAGATTCTATAATTTATTGTACCTAGTGCTTATAATATGACAAATTTAAAAATTTAATGGGGAAAAGCTAATATGACATTATCTATTTAGAGCTACATTTTAGTCTCTTATATTACCACTACAAGTCTTCTCATAAATTCAAAACAGGGCTTCCCTGGTGGCGCAGTGGTTGAGAGTCCGCCTGCTGATGCAGGGGACACGGGTTTGTGCCCCAGTCCGGGAAGATCCCACATGCCACGGAGCGGCTGGGCCCGTGAGCCATGGCCGCTGAGCCTGTGCGTCCGGAGCCTGTGCTCCGCAATGGGAGAGGCTGCAGCAGTGAGAGGCCT
>NW_006798658.1:430495-458128 GCF_000442215.2 Lipotes vexillifer | reverse complement strand
CAAAAAAAAAAAAAAAAAAAAAAAAATCAAAATAATGACGTTATTACTGATTCTGAAAATCATTGTCTCTGTGGGTCATCTAAATTCTCCAAGTTCGGTTTGTTTAAAAGTCCTTTTGTATAATATAAACATTAAGATTGTTTTATATTTGATGTTTGGAGAGATCAGAATTTGTATCTTTCATACACCTAACCAGGCTCTATATCCATACCTATCATCTATTTACTGATCCAGAATGTCTATAACCCATAGGTATCAAGGAGTAGCCCTGACCTGTAAGAGGAGGAGTGGCCCTGACACGGAGGCATCTGCCCTCCTCCAGACAGGTTAAGCATGAGTTCTGCACACTGGGGTTTAGATCCACTTTCCTAGACCATTAAGCCTTCATAAATGGGTTCAAGAGGGAGCCCCAAACACCTGACCGTCCCTTCTCCCGCCATTCACAGTGACACCAATACAGTTTATGCCTTGAATCTACCAATACTAATATCATGTTGCCCTTCATCTATGTTATGTCAGACTAACACAAGACGTCCCAGAATTCCAGTTCACCCCTCACCTCCTAGATCTAACCCCCACAAATGTCCACACGTTCCCTAATCTTATTTTGTTTTACAAGTAACAGAAAACATATTTTAAAATGCAAGTCAACTTTAGCATATACCAACCTCAGGTGGGGAAAGGACCCAATCCTAGGGTGGGAAGCTGTTTTGGCTTTGAATGGTCCTACTTCGTGATATTTAGTGTTCTGTAAAATCCTAGCTTCAATTAATGATGTCTATCTGAGAAGATACAAATTCAGAAGCAGAGATATAATTCTCGGAAGAGGCTGGTAGGATCCCTTCAAATGGTGGTCTTATCAGAGTTCAACCAGGGAGGCAGAGACCCAAAGTAGACAAGAACACTCTAGTCAGACAGATGTATGCACATATATACATACACGGATACACAATCAGGCACACACACACATACACACACACCATAATACCAAGCAAAATAGGTCCATGATGTAGGGAGAGGAGGCTTGGGCAGCTGTAAGCTAGATACCTTCAAGTTGGTTTCTATTATCCTCTTAATGCACCATTACGTTGGGGGCTTCAAAATCCCAGAGTTTCTATTGTTATTTAAATAGAATTTGCAATTCAGCATTCAAAAACTCTTAATAGAGTTAATACTTTGAACACATCCTTGAAAGTAAAGTACATATGCTTATAGAAAAAGAAACCTAGAATGAAACCAGTGAGCACGGTCAGGGAGCCTAATAGGGAATTTAATATGTATTTCCTTTTTTATCCTATTTGTCTTTAACTGCTACATGCAAACATCTATGTTCTCTTAACCAAGGGGTGGATTTAAGAAGTAACAGAAATGAATAATTAGGGATGAGTAGGGAAAAATATATAAGTATAACAAGCACTAATGGTTAGTCATATTATTTGAGCTAACACTGTCTAAAATAAGAGAATCAATGTCCCCCTAAATTGTTGCACTGACTGAATTGGTGGGTTTAATATATACTTTAGCTGTATTTGACTACTTATAATAAACTTAGGTACGGCCAATATAAAGTGTGTAAATCTAATAGTTTCAGACAACTCTTTCAAATGATTGATTATTGCAGTAAAGACTTCGTTAGTATTCTTGCTTGTATTTCTAATGAAAAACAGGAGTAGGATACTTATTCTTTTAAAGCAAGTGACACTGTTAATATTAATGACATCATCTTCTTTGAAACTAATGGACAGCATTTTTGCCTAATAGTATTAATAATCTTTTCAACTCATTTCATTCAATGTTTTGTGTTTAAGAGAGTTTTGGATTGCCAGAAAAATGGCTCCTATAAATCCATAAATAGTAAAGACACCATGACAACAATATTACTAACACTACACATAGGGCTGGAAAAGGAAATTATAGTGACTTTGTTTCTAATACTATTAAATAGTAACTAACTTGTGGAGTCTGAGAAGTACGCTTCCGTAGTTTCTCTTTACTTTCCCTCATCCACTCTCTGCACCTAGTTATACCTGACCAACAAATAGCAAATAAAACAATTCCTATTACAACATCCACTATATAGAAATTCTTAAAAGAAGTAAGATGGTTCAGAAGTAATGGTCTAATGTGGAAAAAAGTGACAGGCTTTTTCTTTTTATGTGAAATGCTCAGGAAAACTGTGTTAAGCTGATTAGTACTTGAAGAATCCAGCCAGCTTCCATGTGAAGGCGGCCTGCTGTATTTTAAATAAACAAAGCTTGCTGTTGGGAGGGTGACTGGCGGCAGCTGCAGGGCATGGGGGCTGCTGAAATAAGTCACCAGCATTTCCAGGTTGGGAAGGAGTGTTGGTTTCTTTTCAGGTCAGACTGGCTGTCGCCACCAATAACTGACAGGAAGAGTAACTGGAGTGATGGGCTACCTCTGATGACTGAGGGACACCAAGACAGCAGAACAAGAGGGAAATCATATCCCTAACACCTTGTAGATCACCACCAAAGGAAACCTGTTATCCGGCTTTGTTTTGTTTTGTTTTTCTTTTCATAGAGGATTAAGATTCTTATCTTAATAAGATGTGTTGTTAGCTTGAATTTTATATCAGTTTTGTAATCTAGATTTTAAAAACATCACTGTATATCTGCATATACATAAACTCATAAGCCCTCTCTCTGTACATGCACTGTATTTTCAAACATCTACTACTGAGATTCAGATTGGATTCTCAGGATAGCAAATAACTGTGAGAAAAGGGAATGTCTTGGATTATGTCTTCTCTACATAAAACAAGTTGGTTTGACATATTTCTCTCTTTATTTTTTATTTAACTAACTGGCATAATGCCTTAGTGATGAGAGAAGTGTGTAAAGTAGTCATGCTTTCATTTTACCTTGTCAACTTGTTTAAGAGTCACCATATGATGTCTATCATTAAGCTGTTATTAGCTTAATATCCTTTTAGAAACTAGGAGGGGAATGAATAATGAGGGAACGAATGAAAGAATGAAGATTTAAAGTTATTTGACTTGTTTTTGCCTTATTTTCCCTATTTGCTATTTAAGAATAATAATAATATGGGGGAATCTTAAAAGAAAATCGGTAATAGATGGTAATCAAGTAAGAAGTGTTATTATGACTGTCAGACATCATTATTTTTATTACGACTTCTACTACTGCTAGTAAGTACCAGTCTTGCTCACGAGCCTAGGAACTGTTTGATTTTGTCGTCACCACAAAACTAGGAAATCTCATGTTTAAAGTCATGCACTGATCATTGATTTTGAATTAACAATTAAAAAATTTAAACACCATTCAAAAATATAAATAAATGAACTTGTTAACTGAAATGCAATAAAAATGTTGATACATTTTCTTTATGATTTTTTGAATTTTCAAATCTCTTAGCTTTTATATTACTCATTAAGACAGATTTGCCTTTTCTTATAGAGAAAATATATTTAAAAATATGGCTCAGTCTTAGCATAGCCCTAAGAAAAATTACTATAAAGTGCCATTGAGGTTTCAATGAGATTTTCTCTAGCCCTTATGTCTGAACTTGCTTTCTCCCTGCTAATACTCATGTTCCTTACGGAAGGAAAGCAGATTGTATTATCCTGCCTTCCATTCCTCAGAATCACCCAAGAACTAATACCGAATTACATAAGTACTTTAAACTTTCTAAGAGCCACTTATAAGACATGGTAAAACATAAAATAAGGCAGCATATGAGGTACATATTAACATGGAAACTGTATAGCCTTGTAAATTACCTTATAAAAAGAAATTTGATGATTAGTTTGTGCCTCAAAGACTGGAGTCCACATAATAAGACATTTTATATAAGTCATTTCAAGTTGTTGCTTAATAAAGCCTTATGATTCAGTAAAGTACAGAAAATTAATTACCTCCTCACCCTAAAAAACAGTGGGGAGTAAACAGAGAGGCTGATGGAAGAATACTTGCCCTATTACACTAGACTTCCCCTTTCCAAACCCAGGGGACATGAGTTCTGATGCCAGTAAGTCTCCTTTTTCTCCCTTTACACCTTGGCTTAAAAATGTAAGTTTGTTGTGTGGTCTGTTTTCAGGAATGACTGAGATGGACTACACATGTATTAGTTTTTTCTTACTTGTGCAAGTGATGACATTTCTATACTTCTAATTTTTGAGGCATATTTTAAAGATGTCAAGTCTGGTTTAAATTTTGATGAAAATACAAGTCTGTATTTTATGTCCTTTTCCACATTTTGATTAAGAAACAAAGGTGCACTGCATATTACATGTTAAGATCAATCTTTTTTGCTTTTACTCTGACCTAGTGAACTTCTCTGGTAATTATACACCAGCGAACAGCTTTGCTGTGGGTTTCAGTCTTATTAAATGCTTTAAAATGTTAAATCATTTATTAATTGGCTGTAAAATGAATATTACCCTTTATTCTTATCTGTGGTGCTTTAAAGTGAAGCTTGTTATTTATTATTATAACATTCAGCAACAAAGTTTATTAGGAATAATCAGTATTAACAGTTATCTTCAATCCTATATTCTCTGCATATTGTATTGAAGGCCAAAACTTCATATGGGTAAATATATTAAAATCTTGTAACATTAGGGAGTGTATAAAAAACAGAAACCTTAAGAATGCTGTTTTCAATTTCCTAGATGCTTTCCGAGTGCACTGAAGCCTGCAGTATTTATTTCACAGTTGGTAGCACTGCATTAATGCCACTAAGTATGTTAATGTGTAGCTGCATGAATGATAGCCTTACTGACACTGGTTATCAGGCAGTTTGGATTTAATGCTTAAAGTTGGGTTGTTGTTGCTATGTTAATCTGCAAAGTTTATAATTCTCCCCACAAAATTGTGTTTCAGCAAAGTTTTACTAGAAAGCTTCAGGTTTCCAAGACTACTTGTATTTACTTGGGAGTTTACTGGTATCCTCAGAAGAATTACAGATATTCAATGAGCAAACAAAACATATTTTAAAAAATGAACAATGTACTTTTTCAGATAAAGCCTAGACTCATTTCTTATTTATTCACATGAGTACCTTAGAAATATTAGGCAAATATTCTATTATAATTTATGCTTATGTTTAAAGTTAATACTGAATATGGCATGTCTTTAAATAGACTGGTTTATTTACTTGACAGGCCTAATCAAAGGTAGAACAGAAAACTAGATTTGGATTTAGGATGAAAAATATATTGACTGCAAAATAAACTATATTTAATTTAAATTAAAATTAAGGGTAAGTTTAATAAAAATTAAGGGTAGAAGAGTCAAACTTTTATATAAATGAACAATATTTTAGTTAAGGAATGCAAGCTTGAATGCTGGGTAGCTGCATTCTTAATAATGACAGTCTAGGTAATCTGAACAAACCCTCCTGCTCAGAATAGGTAGGAAAAGTGGAGAAAAACATCTAAATGAAGGAATCAGAGAACTAACAAGTAATAATGAGGCCAAGATCTGGGAGGAGGACTATAGAGACAAGTCCTATATTTAGGGCAGCTTTTCACCTGGGAGCAGCTCTAACTCTTGGAAGAAGTTATTGAGAGATAAAAAGCTAGCTGCCTTTTCAACATGCTTATGGGTTCAGGAGGCCAGAAACTGGAATCAAAACCCACTAAGAACACATACGGCAAAAAAAAAAACAAAAAAAAAACAAAAAAAAAACCCACTAAGAAGAGAGTCCTGGTAAGGACCCTAGAGAAGAGCTGGTGATGTTCTGTATGTGCACTGTCCAATAGGGTGGTCATCAACCACAAGAGGCTATTGAGAACTTGAAATGTGACTAGTGTGAGAATGAAGAACTGAATTTGAAATTTTCTTCAATTTTAATCAATTTAAATTGAAATAGTTATGTGGATAGTAGTCTCTGTATTGGACAGTGTATACCTATATGAGGAGATGCATGACTATATTCACTGCAGCACTGAATATTACATCAAAAACCGAGTTTGATTATGGACCTAAATATAAAAGGTATAACTTGAGAGAATTTAATAAAAAATATGATTTGGGGTATACAGAAGGATTTCTTTAAGAAGACATAAAGAACACAAAGGGGAAAATACTGATAAACTAGGTTACATTAAAGTGAAAAACTCTCCTACAATAAAAGACCACATAAAACATAGAGTGTAAAGACAAGCCATACAACTGGGAGAGGACATTTAAGTTACATATAACTGACAAAGGATTAGTAATCAGAAGATATGAAGACCTAGAAAGTAATAGGAAAAAGACCCCCCAAATGGCCAAAGATATTGTTAAAGTTTTTAGGGTGAGGGGAGAGACGTCACAAAATAATCCTGTCTTCTGTATTTGAATACAGCAGGGGACTGGAAGACGATGGTGGGGAAGGTAGGTATGAGAGAATAAGAACACAGAGGAGGTCTTCTGCAGTGTAGCACATCTGCTGCATAAAATGGAGAAAGGTGATTTGTTAGTAGTCACACCATTACATGACCAGGAATCAACATAGTAGTTCTGGTTTTGGTTTTAAATTGATCTGTAAAATCATTTGGCATCTCTTATGACTTCTCATATTTTGAACTAATGTTGAGAACTGCAGAGCCACTCTTCATCTGCTTATGTCTTGCTACCTAAATTAGACTATAAGTTTCTTTATAACAGAGAACCCACAACTAACTATGGCATAATGCCTTGCTCATAGTAGAAATAGTTGCATTTGTTGACATGATTTAATATTCAGTAAAAATAGTTCACTTGTTAATATGATTTAATGCTGTAAAATCCAATCTCAGTCTAGCCTAGGACCTGGGCCACCTTCTTGCTTTGTCTTAACTTTGTTTCCTGACTCTCTACAACTTTTTTTTTTTTCAGCAACTCTATTAGCCTGTGGGTAGATGTGGATATAGTATACTCAATAATACCTATAGATTGATAATCACCTAAAATATACATGTAAAGATGGAACATATGTTCCTGAACCCAGGGTATGTCTGGATTCACTGAGTCACTGATTCTTAACATGGTCATTTACCTTTGTATTCAGCAATCACATACTAAACATACACTAGTTATAAACCATTGTATACAGGTTAAATAGAAACAAAGATAATTAGATTTGGTCTCTCCCCTCAAGGAACTTATATCCTACTGACTGAGAAAGAGTGCTCCGATAGGTGTACACAAAGTGATATGAGAGTGCAAAGGATGCAACCAACTTTATCTGTGAAGAGTAGAAATGTCAGGGAGTTGCCTTAGATGATAAGGACACCTATACTATGTTTTATAGAATGAACCAGAGCTCGTCAGAGGTCAGCACATTCCATAAAGGGAAAATAAAATGTACAAAGGCAAAGCCATGAAGATATGTATGCAACCTCTTTTCTGAACCAAAGGATTGGGAGTATAAGGTTTAACTGCTGTCAAGTCTCTCCTGAAGGTCTCAAGACCCCTCCCTACATGGTGAATTGGTAAAATGGAGAGAATCTGTTATACAGAGATGTAGTTGGGAGCTCAGAATTTTAACATCCAGTAACCAAGTACTTAATAATATTCTCTGTATTTCAAATTTTAAAAAATATTCATCTAAAGTACATGCTGAGGTCTGGATTCTGAAATTCAGGAATTGTATCAAGAAGCCAACAAGTAAGCCTGGCCAGGAAAATCTGGGTATATTCATATTTAATATCATTTTTCTGCTACTTTACATTAATCTGGTTTGACACAAGATGGTTCTTAAAGAAAAGTTGGGGAATTTCCACTCTCTGCCTCTGCATGTTTTATTTCTATCATCTAAATGATGCTTCTTTTTCATATATTATTAAGCGGGTCACAATGAGAGCACTACAAAGACAAATACAAGACATTTTCTTTCGCATAAGAAGGGACTGGAGAAGCGTGTGTACAATAGTCCCATCATTTCTTAATCTTTCTATAACCGCTCACCATCCACCTCTGCTTGGCTGCTGAGTTAACCTAAACCAACATAATGCTTTTTGAAGCTGAAGATAAAAAAACCCAAAGAAGTCCTTGGAGAAAAGGGAAAACGTGACCCAGGGAAGAAGGCTGACACAGAGTAGTGACAGCCATAACTATCAAATATGTTTAGTTCTTCAGTGTTTCATAGATATTATCTCATATACTTAATACTGTAAGAAGGACGCACCTTTAGGAACAATGAATATAAATTCACTTGTTAAACCTGCAAATTTTAGAAGTCTGTCAATTGTCTCAACATTACAGAACAAGAACTAGCTGATTACAGAATTCAGGGGCCCAATACAACTATAAAATGATGCTGTTATGATTCAATATGCAATAGATATACTATTAAAACAGAATTATTTATGATCAGCATGTCAAAATAGAAGTGATCTAAATCAAGACTTTTGGAAAAGATAATAAATTTTAAAGAAGGAAAAAGGCTAAGAGAAAAAACATACTGTTAATGTGGAGATAACATTTGAACTGGTAGTGCAGTTCCACACTAGCAAGCAGTGTCACCTAATCACTAAAGCTCATGCGATTGTTTATGATGGGAAAACAGTTTGTGAAGAAAAATGAGAATGACAATCCTTCTGCCAAAGATTCTGTTTCTTATTTTGAGTACGTTGCAGAAATGTTGTTAATATTTCAAGGATGTTAATATTTTATGGGAGAACTATTGCTTTTCTTTCAAGGATATAGATGTTTAAAAACAAATATGATTTTATGATAGATGTCAGAACTAGAAAAATGGTTTACAATTTTAATATTATAGAAATCAACGGGAAAAAAAATCACTATAATAAATAGAAAGTTGTAGAGCAAACTTTTTAGGAATGTATCTATTCTATTAAGGAAAAGATATTAAAATATACAAATCCCCACTAAGTACAGATTATTAAATTTATTACATGGACTATATAATACTGTGCTCTATATATGTTTAATAATAGGAAATAAAAATAAAAGATTAAGAATAAAAGTAATTTTATTTCCTTTCTTTTTTCTTAAAATCTAGAAGTATAGATTTAAAGAACAAAGTTCAGTCTTTGTCTCCCTAGGGCATAGAATTGCAGAGGACCACTTTAGTTGAGATACAATTGATAAAAGTAATATAATTATTGTGTATAATCAGCACTAAATGTAACTTTGATGCCAAAATTTTCTAAGCTTCAAAGAGAAATGTTCAAAATAATATTTATTACTATTCTTAATAAATAAATTAAAGACTCTATTGTCTCCATACATACTCTAATTACAAAGAGAAAATGATGTATTTTTTAATGAAAACATTAATACAGTCCTGGTCAGGGGACTTCCCTGGTGGTCCAGTGGTTGAGAATTTGCCTTCCAATGCAGGGGTCTAGGGTTCGATCCCTGGTCAGGGAACTAAGACCCCACACGCCATGCAGCAACTAAGCCCATGCACTCTACGGCCCATGTGCCACAACTACTGAGCCTGTGTGCCACAACCACTGAGCCTGTGTGCCACCTAGCGAGAAGCCTGCCCCACAACTAGAGATAAGCCCACGTGCTAAAACGAAAGATCCCATGCACCTCAATGAAAGATCCCGCATGCCGCAACGAAGATCCAATGCAGCCAAATAAATAAATAAATATTAAAAAACAAAAACAAAAAAACATTCCTGGTCAAAAGCAAAATTCAGCAATCGTAAGTAACACACTGGGCTATTAGATACCCTCAATATTTTCTTCTTTATAAGTGGTTTCAGCCATTCCAGAATGAACTTAGGGAATGACTACAGATGCAAATTAATGCAAACAACTTCATAAAAGTGAGATGATGAGTGGTAAAGAAGTTACAAAAAAGTGACTATGGGAGGTTTGTTTCAGAGAGCATTGTAAACACAAATGCACACCATAAAAAACAGCAGTAAAAACCAAAGTATACTGAACCATGACTTCTCTCTTTCGTGGTCATTTATATTTTTGAATAACTGTATTTGTCCTCCATCTTATTTACAAAGCAATGAAAACAGAAGAGGCACTTAGAAAATCAAGGATGTTTCTTTTTCCTGAGTCTTTCCCTTAGTATGTACACACTTCCTCTTTCCTTTCTCTCCTCAAAAAGCAGTGTTTAGGAACCACTGCAATGACAACAGTCTTTTAGGTAGCTCAGTCTGCCCTACACTCCTTTCACATGCCAGATGTGCCTTTCAGTTCCATTCAGAAGAGCTCTGCAGGTACATATTTCACCCTACCCACTGCCCAAACCGGTACTCTCATTCTCTGAATGCCCGAAGAAGAGCATACGGCGCTCTCCTTACAATTAAGGTAACTTCTTAGGAATATCCCCACATGCTTTACACCTCACATCCTCAACAGCTTGTATGCTCATGAATACAGTTTTCATTATTTTCCTTTATGATACTCTGGGCCAATACTTTTCAAGAAGGAAACCCTGAGGAAAACTACAACCCATGATTGAAAGCATTCAATTAGACACGTCAACTAGAGTTCAAACTAAAAATGTTCTATCTTTTACAAGGTTATAAGACTATAGAAAACTGTGCTCAGAATAGCACATTACTTTTTAAGAAAAGAAGGCATCCAATGGTGTAAGTGGGGTGTTAAAGTCCTCCACTATTATTGTGTCACTATTATTGTGTCATTATTTCCCCTTTTATGGCTGTTAGCATTTTCCTTATGTATTGAGGTGCTCCTATGCGGGGTGCATAAATATTTATAATTGCTATGTTTTCTTCTTGGATCGATCCCTTGATCAGTATGTAGTGTCCTTCCTTATCTTTTGTAACAGTCTTTATTTTAAAGTCTATTTTACCTGATATGATAAAATCACAAGCTTTATTTTGATTTCCATTTGCATGGAATATCTTTTTCCATCCCCTCACTTTCAGTCTGTAGGTGTCCCTAGTCTGAAGTAGGTCTCTTACAGACAACATATATAGGGGTCTTGTTTTCGTATCTATTCAGCCAGTCTGTGTCTTTTGGTTGGAGCATTTAATCCATCTATATTCAAGGTAATTATTGATATGTATGTTCCTATTACCATTTCCTTAACTGATTTGTGTCTTTTTCTTTTCTTGCGTTTCTCACCAAGAGAAGTTCCTTTAGTATTTGTTGTAAAGCTGGTTTGGTGGTGCTGAATTCTCTTAGCTTTTGCTTGTCTGTAAAGCTTTTGATTTCTCCACCAAACCTGAATGAGATACTTGCTGGGTAGTATAATCTTGGTTGTATGTTTTTCCCTTTCATCACTTTAAATATATCCTGCCACTCCCTTCTGGCCTGCAGTTTCTGCTGAAAAATCAGCTGAAAACCTCATCCAGACAGAAAATAAATAAGGAAGCATAAGCTTTCAATGCCACAAAAGACCAGATAGATTTAATTGATATTTATAGGACATTCCACCCGAAAGCAGAATACACTTTCTTCTCCAGTGCACAAGGAATATTCTCCAGGATAGATCACACCTTGGGTCACAAATCAAGTCTCAGAAAATTTAAGAAAATTGAAATATAGATGTGTCAAGCCTCTTTTCCGACCACAACGTTATGAGATTACAAATCAATTACAGGAAAAAAACTGTAAAAAACACAAACACATGGCGACCAAACAGTGTGCTGCTAAATAACCAAGAGATCACTGAAGAAATCAAAGAGGAAATTAAAAACTACCTAGAAACAAATGACAATGAAAACACGATGATCCAAAACCTATGGGATGCAGCAAAATACCTAGAAACAAATGACAACGAAAACACGATGACTCAAAACCTATGGGATGCAGCAAAAAAACTTCCCTTCTAAGAGGGAAGTTTATAGCAATTCAATCTCACCTCAAGAAACAAGAAAAAACTCAAATAAAAAATCTAACCTTACACTTAATGCAACTAGAAAAAGAACAAAGAAAACCCAAAGTTAGTAGAAGGAAAGAAATCATAAAGATCATAGAAGAAATAAATGAAATAGAAATGAAGAAAATAATAGCAAAGATCAATGAAATGAATAGTTGGTTGAGAAGATAAACACAATTGATAAACCTTTAGCCAGACTCATCAAGAGAAGGGACAGGACTCAAACCAATAAAATTAGAAATGAAAAAGGAGAAGTAACAACTGACACTGCAGAAATACAAAGGATCATGAGATGACTACAAGCAACTATATGCCAATACAATGGACAACGTGGAAGAAATGGACAAATTCTTGGAAAGGTACAACTTTCCAAGACTGAACCAGGAAGAATCAGAAAATGTAAACAGACCAATCACAAGTAATGAAATTGAAACTGTAATTAAAAATCTTCCAACAAACAAAAGTCCAGGACCAGATGGCTTCACAGGCAAATTCTATCAAATATTTAGAGAATAGCTAACACCTATCTTTCTCAAACTCTTCCAAAAAATTGCAGAGGGAGGAACACTCCCAAACTCGTTCTATGAGGCCACCATCACCCTGATACCAAAACCAAAGATATCACACAAAAAAAGAAAACTGCAGACCAATATCAGTGATGAATATAGATGCAAAAATCCTCAACAAAATACTAGCAAACAGAATCCAACAACACATTAAAAAAATCATACACCATGATCAAGTGGGATTTATCCCAGGGATGCAAGGATTCTTTAATATACACAAATCAATCAATGTGATACACCATGCTAACAAATAAAAGAATAAAAATCTATGATCATCTCAACAGATGCAGAAAAAGCTTTTGACAAAATTCAACACCCATTTATGATAAAAACTCTCCAGAAAGTGGGCATGGAGGGAACCTACCTCAACATAATAAAGGGCATATACAACAAACCCACAGCAAACATCATTCTCAATGGTGAAAAACTGAAAGCATTTCCTCTAAGATCAGGAACAATACAAGGATGTCCACTCTCACCACTATTATTCAACATAGTATTGTCCTAGCTCTGTCAATCAGAGAAGAAAAAGAATAAAAGGAATACAGATTGGAAAAGAAGAAGTAAAACTGTCACTGTTTGCACATGACGTGATACTATATATAGAAAATCCTAAAGATGCCACCAGAAAACTACTAGAACTAATCAATGAATTCGGTAAGGTTGCAGGATACAAAATTAAGCCACAGAAATCTCTTGCATTCCTATACACTAACAACGAAAGTTGAGAAAGAGAAATTAAGGAAACAATTCCATTTACCACTGCAACAAAAAGACTAAAATACCTAGGAATAAACCTACCTAAGGAGGCAAAAGACCCATACTCAGAAAACTACAGGGGCTTCCCTGGTGGTGCAGTGGTTAAGAATCCGCCTGCCAATGCAGGGGACACGGGTTTCAGCCCTGGTCCAGGGAGATCTCACATGTTGCAGAGCAACTAAGCCTGTGTGCCACAACTACTGAGCCTGCACTCTGGAGCCTGCGAGCCACAACTGTTGAGCCCCCGTGCCACAACTACTGAAGCCTGCGCACTTAGAGCCCATGCTCTGCAACAAGAGAAGCCACTGCAATGAGAAGCCCACACACCATGATGAAGAGCAGCCGTCACTTGCTGCAACTAGAGAAAGCCCACGTGCAGCCATGAAGACCCAACGCAGCCAAAAACAAATTAATTAATTAATTAATTAAAAACAAAAACAAAAACAAAAACAACTGAGAGACACCAGGGCTAATTACTGGCATACCCCTGGTTCGGGTGGGGCTGAGAGCAGTGCCAACAACAGTGTAATCTGAGAACTCACATAACAGGTGAAAGGTGACACAACAGAGCACGCCCACAGGGCTACAACTCCAGAGGGGCAATAATCAGTTGCTTCTCTCCCAGTGGGAGTGCTCCAATCCCACCTACCTTGCACCACAGATCAGAAACACAGTTCAGAAACATATCTGGAGGCCTCAGCTCCAACAACTACAGAGCAGACCCCACCTCTGACAGGGCAGTGACAACCACAGAGCAAACGGGAGGCCCTGCTCAATAGCCAGTGCAGGCTCTGGTCACCACATCAGCCACACCTATCAAGGGGATAATGGTCAGCATACATTGAGGAAAGAGGCAGCAGACATCTATACTAAATGCAGAGTAGCCCCCACTCGCTGCAACTAGAGAAAACCTGTGCACAGCAACGAAGACCCAATATGACCAAAAATAAATAAATAATTAATTAATTTAAAAAACTATAAAACACTGATGAAAGAAATCAAAGACGACACAAACAGATGGAGAGATATACTATGCTCCTGGATCAGAAGAATCAATATTGTGAAAATGACAATACTACCCAAAGCAATCAACATGTTCGATGCAATCCCTATCAAATTACCACTGGCATTTTTCACAGAATTAGAACAAAAAGTTTTACAATTTGTATGGAAACACAAAAGACCTCAAATAACCAAAGCAATCTTGAGAAAGAAAAACGGAGCTGGAGGAATCAGGCTTCCCAACTTCAGACTACACTACAAAGCTACAGTAATCAAGACAGTATGGTACTGGCAGAAAAACAGAAATATAGATCAATGGTACAGGATAGAAAGCCCAGACATAAACCCACCCACCTATGGTCACCTAATCTATGACAAAGGAGACAAGAATATATAATGTAGAACAGACAACCTCTTCAATAAGTGATGCTGGGAAAACTGTACAACTACATGTGAAAGTATGAAATTAGAACACTACCTAACACCATACACAAAAATAAACTCAAAATGGATTAAAGACCTAAATGTAAGACTGGACACTATAAAACTCTTAGAGGAAAAAAAGGAAAAACACAGCAAGATCTTTTATGACCTACCTCCTATAGTAATGAAAATAAAAACAAAAATAAGCAAATGGTACCTAATTAAACTTAAAAGCTTTTGCACAGCAAAGGAAACCATGAACAAGATGAAAAGACAACCCACAGAATGGGAGAAAATATTTGCAAATGAAGCAACGAACAGAGGATTAATCTCCAAAATATACAAACAGCTCATGCAGCTCAATATCAAAAAAACAGACAACCCAATCAAAAAATGGGCAGAAGACCTAAATAGACATTTCTCCAAAGAAGATATACAGATTGCCAATAAACACAGGAAAGTATGCTCAACATCACTAATCATTAGAGAAATGCAAATCAAAAGTACAGTGAGGTATCACCTCACACCGGTCAGAATGGCCATCATCAAAAAATCTACAAACAATAAATGCTGGAGAGGGTACGGAGAAAAGGGGACCCTCCTACACTGTTGGTGGAAATGTAAACTGGTACACCCACTATGGAGAACAGTATGGAGGCTCCTCAAAAAACTAAAAATAGAACTACCATATGACCCAGCAATCCCACTACTGGGCATATACCTAGAGAAAACCAGAATTCAAAAAGACACATGCATCCCAATGTTCACTGAAGCACTATTTACAACAGCCAGGTCATGGTAGCAACCTAGATGCCCATCGATAGATGAATGGATAAAGAATATGCGGTACATATATATAATGGAATATTACTCAGCCACAAAAAGAAATGAAATTTGGTCATTTGTAGAAATGTGGTTGGACCTAGAGTCTGTCATACGGAGTAAAGTAAGTCAGAAAGAGAAAAACAAATATTGTATATTAATGCATATATGTGGAATCTAGAAAAATGGTACAGATGAACCTATTTGCCGGGCCAGAATAGAGACATAGACATACAGAATGGATATGTGAACACAGAGGGGCAAGGGCAGGGTGGGATGAACTGGGAGATTAGGTTTGACATAAATACACTACCATGTGTAAAAGAGATAGCTAGTGGGAATCTGATGTATAGCACAAAGAGCACAGGGTGCTCTTTGGTGACCTAAATGGGTGGGATGGGGGGGTGAGGTCCAAGAAGGAGGGGATATATGTACACATATAGCTGATTCACTTCACTGTACAGCAGAAACTAACACAACATTGTAAAGCAACTATACACCAATAAAAAGAAAAAGAAGTCACCCAGTTTTGACAGGTCTACCAACTCTATTGGAATAGGTAATAGCTATTTACTAAACTCTAAAAGCTACTTAAGGCAGAACACAATAATGAAAAACTGAAAAGCCACTATCTTGGAGAAGTAAACCTTCCATTTTTAATAATTTTTATTCAACTTCTCCATTGCTTATGTTAAAATCATCCCTTATGTTAATTATTCTGGAGTCACAATATCCCTCAAGATGAATCAATACATTACCGGTATCAATCATACTACTGTCAGCTGTAAACTAAAATAGAAATGGATGAATGATCTGCCTCCAAAATAATCCTTGTACCAGGATTCCTAGACAACTGTGCTATTAATTACTAAAACCTATGCAAATTTTGGCATTATACTCATCACAAATTTGTAACTTTGAATGTTTAATCAGATTAGCTACAGAAGATCCAAAGTTTAGCATTTTGAATGATATACTCTTGTAAGTTTGTCTAGCTTCCAAAAGAAAATAATAACATGCATGACACTATGATACTTTCCACAAATATCTATGTTCCGAGTTCACCTAACAAAAGCACCCATAAAACATATCTGGAGAAGATCTCTGACAATTCACAGAGAGGCCACAACACTTCTACCCTCTAAGTAATTTTTAATGTCCTTGTATATTGTGGCACTAAACTGATTTTCTACAGTTTGATAACAATGGAACAGGAAAACGTTTTTATCTTAGAAAATTAAAGCATACATAATGGTAAGAACCCCTGGTTTAAGAAAAAAGATTTTGCTCTGAGATGCCCTCCCTGTTTCCCACATAAAACCAATCTTACTTTAATAAGAGTTGTGAATATAGTGTTGAAGAAGTAAAATAAAGTTGTGGAACAAGAATGAAATTTGGAATCAGATCTGAGTTCAAACCTCAGTTTGTGTGAATTTCGGTAAGTTATTTCAACCTGTTTAGTGTCAGGTGCTACATGCTCAAAATGTGAATATTCACACCCATACTCTCATAAATATATAAAATAATATGAAAAGAGAAAGTAAAGGACAGTGTCAGAAATAAGGTCCTACAGTAGCTATTCTAATAATAGTTAATATTATGGCTGGTTTTGATATGAAATTATGAATACTAGGTAGATAGTAAACTCTATAATGGACATAACAATATATATCTCATAGGGTGATAGAATAAAAATTAAATGAAAGCAGGTAAAGCACCAATTCAGTACCTGAATAAAGGTTAACTATTACTCCTAATATTACTCTAATTCTTCACATATTTGGTCTCAGTAAATACTTTCTAACAATCCATCTTGGGGATTTTGGGAAGGGGGTGAGGACCAAATTGCCTTAGTCTAGGCTTATCTACTGAATAAAGGGCTAGTTTCCGAGGGGAGTTAGGAGACCTGAGTTTTAAGATTGACTCTGCTACAAACTAGAGCTATGACCTGGCCAAATTCAACTTACCAGTACAAGGCTATAATTTATACAGCTACCCCTGGGAATTTCATTGTAACTGAACAGAATGTTTTTTGTTTGTTTGTTTTTGTTTTTTTTGCAGTACACGGGCCTCTCACTGTTGTGGCCTCTCCCATTGCGGAGCACAGGCTCCGGACGCGCAGGCCCAGCGACCACGGCCCACGGGCCCAGCCGCACCGCGGCATGTGGGATCCTCCCGGACCGGGACTCCCAACCACTGAGCCACCAGGGAAGCCCAATTGGCTATTTTTTTTTTTTCTTGCGTTATGCGGGCCTCTCACTGTCGTGGCCTCTCCCATTTGCGGAGCACAGGCTCCGGACGCGCAGGCTCAGTGGCCATGGCTCACGGGCCCAGCCGCTCCGCGGCATGTGGGATCTTCCCGAAACGGGGCACGAACCCGCGTCTCCTGCATCGGCAGGCGGACTCTCAAGCACTGCGCCACCAGGGAAGCCCCCCAATTGGCTATTTTTAATGATGATTTTTCACTGCTCATTTTCACTTTAGAAATGGCTACCCTAGACCTTACTGAAAGGGACAGTCCCAGTAATACATAACCGTGATAGCAGTTCAGTGTTTCATAGAACACATCCAAACTATTTGGCAAATAATTTTTTAAAATAGTAAGACAATACTTAGCATGATATGATGAGTGGAGCATGAAGCACTCTTACGTTTCATGATAAGACTTATTTTCTTACATATAAACAAACATGAAGGATAAGTATTTTTAAAGGATCTCATAATATTTAGGATGTTAAAAACCATAGCAGCCTATATAGATACTTATTTTAGCACATATAAAAGGCTGATATCATTTCTTTCTTTCTGGTATAGTATTTGAAATCATATTTTTAAAGAACACTAAACATTTGCTACAATTACCATGCATATATCATATTCTTGTATGCACTAGCACCCCAGACTCAATTATGGCTTTGGTCTTAAAAAAATAAAAAATCAGGTTGGGCCTAATGGAAATCAAGCAGTGAACACAGAATACTTTTGTATCCTTTCTTTTCAATTTTTCTTTTACTGCATTTAGTTTAATTCTAAATAGTTTCTACCAAATAGACATGACTGTCCCCTTGGCCTATTAGCAACATGTACATAATACTGCTGTAAGAAGTACCAAGTTTTCCTAAGAAAACTACAGAGTGAATATATATTTCTATTAATGAGATGCTGAAAAGTCACATGTGGCATAACTAATTTAATTTGGGACTGTCATGAAATAAATTTCTAATTCAAACCCTATTTAAATAAGATTATATTCAAAATTTAAATTCAGTTTAAACTTTTTTCCTAAGGAATACAGTATTTGTCAGAAAAATAATAATACAGTCATATACAATGATAAACGATTTACTGAGTGTTCCATGCAAAGCACATAAATTCTAAATTATCTCATGTAATCCTTGAAAACATCTATGCAATATAATTTTATTATTATGTTTACTTTTTTTGGAGAGAGGTTAAATGATTTGCTCAAATTCATATAGGAAGTAAATCACATAGCCAGAATTTAAATTCACATCTGTCTTACCCTACAGACCACAGCAGTAACTACTCCTCTGGTTTTCAAACCTGGCTGGATCTTTGTAAAAATATGGATTCCTAGGCATGACCCTCTCGAAGACTCTAATTCAGTAAGTCTGCGACAGGGCCTGGAAATCCTTGGTTTTTCAAAGTTCCTCTGGTGATTCTGATGTACAGCCAGATTTGGGGAGTATTGCACTAGGGTATTTTGTGCAGTACTTTAGGTTGTATATAACACAAAACCAAATAAACCTGAGAAATTCATCTCAGATTTCTAGGGAGTTTCCTTCCTACTTGCCCCCACCCAGAGCAACTTCCATTAACCAAGGCATAGCTTTTATTACATGAAAATAGGTTTAAAGAGGCTTTTGATGGACATAATTGATGGGAGGGGGTTAAGAAAAAAAGTCAACTGGGAATTAACTACCTTTTAATTGGACCACACCTGTCCAGTCTCAGGGAATGGAGACTTTCATTCTCCATGTCACAGAAGAAGGAAAAAAAGAAAAGGAATAGAGGGAATGGAGCAAACATCAGTGGAGAATTTCTTTAACAACAACTATGAAAGAAGGAAAGCCAACAGTTTTATATTCTAAGTATAAAAATGTAATTATTTACAGCTGAAAGGGAAATAGGAACATCTTATGTCTTTGTGGACTAAGGTCCTAGAGAAAGTCAGCAAATATTTGAGTGGCTACTATGTGCAAGGCACTATATTAAGAACTGAGTTATCCATACTCTAGAGAGCACTTGATACCATTGGAAAAGAAACAGTGTATTCAAAATCTAGGTATAAGTTCTGATTGGGAAAAGCTACTGCTGCCTTGACTAACTAGTCATTGGTCACCTACTATCTTCCAGATGTTAAACTAAGAAGAATTTATTGACCCTAGTGGCTAATGTTATTTAAGCTAGTAGTTTAAAGTAAAAATATATATATATATATATATATTTTTTCCTATAATAAAATTTATAAAGGGAAATTCAGTTATAAAAGCACATAGCTTAAAAGAATGATGTATAATGACGATTTTATGTTTTGTAGTTTACAAAGCATTTTCAGTATCTACATTTCAATTAGAAAATTAAGCAATTTTAAGAGGTAGGAAGAATTGGTGTCATTTCCTCAATTTGATGAAGAGGAAATTGAAAGAGTGGTTTGGTGGCTTGCTTGAGACCATAAGAGTCTAACAATTGGCGCGGGGGGTGGGGGCGGGGGCGGAAGGACTCAAGTTCAGGCTTTCTGACACTGAGTTCACATGCCAGATGACTTGGCTCTAGATAATTCTAATGTAGGTATTATGGAATTTAACTGAAGCACAATCAAACTTTTTCTGTGATAATTAAACTGTATATCTAAAATGACAAAACAAAAGCAAGTGTATAGGTATTTCATAGATTCTGCAAGCTGGAAGAGACTATTAAGCTATTTTCGTAAACGGGTGAGAGAAGCCAGTCATACCAACTGCCTATAAGCACAAGTGAGTTTGGGGCAGAACTGAGTCTAGAATTAAGGGCTCACTTAAAACAGCCAGGGGGGCAAATCTGTTTTTTGTAGGCTACTCAAGGTTAGAATGTTTCTACATTTTCAGAAGGTTGGAAAAAACAGAGGATGAGGAGGGAGAAGGAGAGGAGGACGCTGGAGTTGGGGGAGATGCAACAGACACCGTATGTAGCCTACATAGCTTAAAATGTTTACTCTCTGGGCCTTTGCAGAAAGTTTGCTGACCCTCGTTTTAAAGGAAAACAGAAATACTGAGACTTAAGAACAAAAAGAATACCAACCAAACAGCCCTGGTATATCAGGTAATAAAACACATTTCCAAAAGGTAGTCAAAACTTCTTTGCAAAGGGGGAATTAAAACAATATCCTATTCTCCTTCAAAACACTGAAATGTTTTAAGGTAAACTGATTTCAGGTTTTAAACACCTGTATTCTCAGGAATTTCTCTGTTTGGGATTTACTACTTGTCTATAACGTGCAAAAACATAAGAACCAGAATAGAGAATTCTAGTATGAATGCCAAAAATAAGAATTGACCTTGCCTAAATAGATATATAATCCTCTCCTCAAAAAGCAAATCAAACTCTGGCCCATGCCTACCAGAAACACCGTGTATTAGATGTCAGCAGTGCCCTAGATGGCCTCCTACTACAGTGCCAACCACAATTACTTTTAAAGCCAAATGTACCACATATGAACCTCTGTAAATATGAAATCTGTCTCCTATCACCACAGTGGTTAGACTTAAATCACTAAAGAGGCTAAAAATCACTTTAGCTCCAAACTGTACCTGTAAAATAGCTAAATCAATGTGATGCTACTAAGTTCTGTATTAGCTTTCCCTTCCCTTTGGAATCACATGCTTAAAACACTTTATATCCTTTCTGATAAAATTCCCCTCTAAAGAACAATATTTCAAATTAATGATTTTAACAGAATGTCCAATGCTATAAGCACTAATTCTTATAGCAGTTGCCAAGAGGCTGACATTTATTATGTGTGGGTGCATATATGGAAACTTGTGTCAAGTTCCATTCCTGATATGGAGATACTAAGTACAGTCTTACTTAAAGTGTGTGTGAATTGACAACTTGATGAGTTTGCAAAAAAACACATTCAGTTATTTAGGTGAGGAAGCAACCTGTCTGCTCTCATTTTACTCCTTCCAGATTGCTAGCATCTGTAGGAAAAACTGCTCAAGGTCCTAGTCCGCTTAGGTACACTAACTTGAAAAAAGTTCCTCTAAAGGTATTCTTTTCGGCTTCTTACTATGTTTTATAGTCTTGGGCCCAAGGGTGTAGGGGATATAGAAAACATAAATATGTCTAGGAAGGAAAACTGGTTGGGGGGAAGGAGGGGAATAATATTGTACTACTGTCCATTAGCTCCCTCTATTTCATAAGATCAAAGGCAGATCAAGCATTTTTCACTCATTTTAGTGTAAATGAGTTTCAGAATCTGGAATGGACCAATGCAGCTGTGCGAAGCCTATCTGCAGGTACTAACAGAAGCATGGGGCATGCAGAATTAAAGACTATTCTGTATGCTTACAGTAGTATTATTTTTCTAGTATTCTTTATTGCAAACATAGTATGTTGGCCACATTATGGGTTTAAAAGAGACTGTGAGCTATCATTCTTAATACTGTTTTACAGCAAAATGTGAATTTGGACAATTTAGGTACAATTTTTGAGAACATGGTTCCTTCATAATCCTATCTACATAAAACAAATGTGAAGTTTGCTAAATATTTTTAGAGATGAAACACAGACATTTCAAGAGATCAAACGGAGAAGTCTGAATAAGTTCTATAGAAACAATGTCACCTCTCTCCAGAAAACATGGTCTAGGGACTTCCCTGGTGGTCCAGTGGTTAAGACTCCGTGCTCCTAAATCAGGGGGCACGGATTCGATCGCTGGTTGGGGAACTAAGATCCCACACACCACAACTAAGCCTGCGCACTGCAACTAGAGAAGCGCGTGTGCTGCAACGAAGACCCAGTGCAGCCAAAATAAAAATTAATTGATTAATTAATTAATTAAAAAAATTTTAGCTTGCTACAGACCAATTCTTTAAAAAAAAAAATTCTTTAAAAAAAAAATGGTAGTCTAATACAATACAGGGATTTAATAGCTTATATTGTATTTTCATAAGCAAAATTCCAGAGTAATTCAACTGGGGTATTGTTCAAGAATGTGAATGTATGTATGTTTGCTTCTTAAATCGAAATTCATTATATTTATCAGTGGACATAAAAGAGATCTAGGGATCTGCCATGGATTTATAGAGGTAGTGTAATAAAGAGTAATTATCCTTAAAAACTAATTTCAGGGTTTTGAATGCTTATAAAAAAGTTCTATATTTGTTCCTACAACGTTAATGAAGGTTCAAGTAATTATAGAGATTACAAAACAAGATTTGATGACATAAGAACTATCACAGGATACTTTTCCCCCTGCCTGTCCAGAAAGTGATGTAAATAAAGAATGTTTCAAAAAACACCAAGATATCTTTTCCAAAACATAGTCAGTGAAGAATAAGAACTAACAGTAAGACATAACAGAGAGGCAGACTGCCCTTCATAGGTGCATTAGCCTTATCTCGCTAACGCCTGTGAAGCCAGGGGGCCCAATGTGATGGAAACACTGGAAAGGGCAAAGAAAAGCATAATGAGGACCCCAGGAGACAGAGACCTACACGTTCACTTAAGAGTTGAGCAGAAAAGTATCAAAATAAAAATTAAGTTTTTCTTTCCTAAGTTAAAGAATCTATTATCTTAATACTGCCTCTAAATATGTATTATAGAAATTGAAGTCAATTCACTCGAGACGCTAGGACATTTACTTTTAAAGAATCACTGATAAGATGCCAGGCGTGGGGATAGGAAGTCTTTGTTTCTTAAAAGTACAAGCTTTTTCTATAGTTAGAAAGTAAATTATGACATAATAACATGATTACAGGCACTAATTTTAAGGTTTACGAAGAAATCTTTTACCTATGTAAAAGATTGTTTTTAAACCTTCTACCTTTACCTTTCTTTTACCTTTTATTTACCAACGTAATCAACTAGCTTTCTCTGCAGCTAATATGAGTTGGGTGTTTCGTTGTTTTTGTTTTGTTGTTGTTTTTACTTTCAAAGCTTTTGGATATGTTTAAAGTTAAATCAAGTTCTCACATGAAATATTAATGCTCTCATTTTACACTAGTGGGCATGTTTTATTTCAACAAGCATCAACATGCTATCATTACAATATCTCATTCCCGCTGGGGGAAATGAAAGAGATTTAGGAAAAGCTTAAAGAAGGCCGCCCTCACCTCCCACAAGGCAAGGGCAGTAAATGCAAATATGAAGCTGGGCCACAGGCTCCTACTCTTTCCCTTAACATGTTTCTGCTGATGTATACACTGCCCTTTAGATCTCAGCTGTTGAGAACTGAATTATTATAATCCTCAATCCATAGCATATTATCACAATGGTCCTCAGGAGACTCCTCTGTTATTTAATAATTTCCTTTCACCCCCCAATATTGTTCACCCCCAGTATTGGCTACTGGACCTTTCCCTCTACCCTCACTAAAGATGAGAACCTATGCATTTGGTATAGAACCTTGTGTGTGTGTGTGTGTGTGTGTGTGTGTGTGTGTGTGTGTCTGTGTGTGTGTTTTCATCCTTGAATAATACATACTCTTGTTTTACTTATGTGTTTAATGCTATAGATCTTGTTGTAAGCCCTTTTTAACAATCTATATCATGTTTTAAGTTCTCTTCAAGTTGTTGCTGTACTGTGAAAGAGAAAAGCAGATCAGGGTTTGGTATTATCAGCAAGGCCTTTGTGTTATTATGAGCCTAACACTTGTGTTCTGTTGAACATAAACAATTTCACAGAACATCAACATCACATAAGGCCACTCTGTGACCATAATGGATCAAGACAAACACAAGACCAACTGCATAATCATGTTTGAACACAGACACATGAACGTTGTCCAAGCCACACAAACAACCACACATTCCCTATCCTGGCTAGTAAGAGTGACCACAGCTTCCTTGTCAATTATAGCTTTGCCTCATTCTAGTCTTCCTTTCCTATGGATAAGATTTAATTAAGATAACCAATCATAGAATTGCTTCTACTTCCTGACAGTGTCCAAGCCAAAGCAAAGTCCCACTTTAACCCTCTCTCAAATCATCTAACACAAGCTCAAATCTTGTAAATCCTTCCCAACATTCTCTTGCTGAGAAGCCTCACAGTTCTAGTGTGTGTTACCCACTCCCTACGATGAATAATAAATCCATTTTGTTTCCACTACAGGGGTATGTTCCTGGGGGTCTTGGGCTGGAGGGCATTGCCAATACAGTTATTTTACTGTTTCTGACTGCTACAGTGTTCTATAGGATGCATCCATTATATTTACTTAACCATTCCCCTAGTGATAGACCCTTAAGTTGTCCTCAACTCTATACCACCAGAAACAATTCTGTGATAAACAATGTCTGCAGTATACCCCATTATAGACCTGAGCTGTGTTGTACTGTAATAGGTACACAAAACTGGGACTACTATCAGCTCGGTGCTTTGTGACCACCTAGAGGGGTGGGATAGGGAGGGTGGGAGATGCAAGGAGGAGGAGATATGGGGATAAATGTATACGTATAGCTGATTCACTTTGTTATACAGCAGAAACTAACACAACACTGAAAAGCAATTATACTCCAATAAAGATGTTTATTAAAAAAAATGGGACTGCTGGGTGAAAAATTATATGTATAGTTTTACTAAGGATTGTTCAGAGATTTCTCTTCAGACTGGTTACAGCAGTCTAGATTCCCACCATTAGTTATTAAGTGTCCCCACTACCCCAAATTTTCACCTACATTTTGATTTGATTTGATTTACCTACTGATTTTTCAAAAATCTCTTCTCAGATGGGTGTGAAGTGGTATGTTACTGTTATTTTAATTAGCATTTCTCTAATTACTTATAAGGTTAAACATCTCTCTTCAAACACTTAGTTGTTCAGGAACCTCCTTCTATGAATTGCCTAGTAATAACCTTTGTATGTATATATTGGGTTGGCCAAAAAGTTCGATGTTATGGAAAACCCCAAACAAAGTTTTCAGCCAACCCAATATACGTTTCCTCTTCTTATTCTTGAATTTGCAAGCTTTTCTCATGTACTCCACATATTTATCTCTTTTCAATCTTTGATGTTGCAGATATCTTCTTGCAACCTGTCACTTCAATGTTAGTTTTGTTTTACCCTATAATTCACTGAACACAAATGCTTAGTTTTGACATTGTAAAGCTACCAATTTATCCTTGATAGCCTGTGCTTTTAGGAAAGGGTTTAAGAAGTTCTCTCACACACCAAGGTCACAAAGATATTCTCTAACATTTTCTTTTATTAGCTCTATAGTTTTACCTATTACTTTTAGGTTGGTCTTTGTTCTCTCTGCAGTTCATATATAGTATATGATGTAAAGTAGGGGCCCAACTTTATTTTTTTCGTCTAATAGACCATTTTTCCAAGAACCTACTAAGCAACAAACCTCTTCCCCACTTTGGGTCTGTTTTTGAGTACCCATTTCTGTTTCATTAGCTTGATTATCTGTTTCTGCACCAGTTTCAAACTGCTTTTATTAATATGAATTAAAATCTGGTTAAAAAAATAAAAAAGTAATCTTCTTCCAGATATATTTCAAATAGACAGCTATTTGGAGAGTTTTGTTCTTCATCATAGGCATTTTATTGAGGTCCTCAAAAAAAATCCCACTATAATTTTAATTGGAATCGCATTTGGTAAGAATTGACATCTTATGCTGTTATGTGCCCCACCAATGACTATGTTATAACTCTTCATTTATTCAAGTCTTAATTTACATCCTTTAACAAAGTTTTAAAATTTATAAAGTTGTTATGCATTTTTTAGGTTAATGTCTAAATGCATTATATTTTTTTTTAAACTACTGTGAATTTTGCAATGTAGTTACTGCTAATGTGAAAGAACAAAACTATTGATTTTTGAAAGTTTATACTTTGCTTTTGCTAGTTCTAATACTTTGCCTATGTAGACATCATATAATCTCTAAATAAGGGCTGTTTTGTCTGTTATATTTTTCTCTTTTCCCCCTCCCTCCTCCTTTCCCTCCGTCCATCTTTATTTCACTTTATTTTTTTTCTGATTGAATTAGTCAGATCTATATCAAGAATATCAGTCTTAGCAGGTATATTTGTCCTGCTTTATCTAAAGTTTGTTTAAAGTTTTGATGTTTGCTATAGGTTTTTTTTTTCTTTTTTAAATTTTATTTCTATTTTATATTGGAGTATAGTTGATTTACAATGTTGTGTTAGTTTCAGGTGTACAGCAAAGTGATTCAGTTGTACATATACATATATCCATTCTTTTTTTTTGAATTTTATTTATTTTTTTATATAGCAAGTTCTTATTAGTTATCCATTTTATACATATTAGTGTACAGCTATAGGTTTTAGTATATAACCTTTATCAAGCTTGTAAAGTTTCCTTTCAGTCATAAATCGGAGTTAATCAAATACTTTTTAAGCATTCTTTGAGATAATTATGTGATTTTTTTGTCTATTATGTATGTTCACCTTTAATAGATTTCATTGATACTTCTGCTATTAAAACATCCTCACCCTCCAGAGAGAAATACTGTATTAAAAAAATCTGCTGTTGGGATTTAGACAGCAAATATTTCATTTAGAATTTCCACACTTGTCATTGTGAGATGGACCTATAATTTTCTTTTCTTTACTATTCTTCTGGAATTAAGGTTGTACAAGTCTTATAAAATTAGCCAGGCAGCATTCTCCCAACCCCTCTCCCTTTAAAAAAAAAAAAATCTGCATGAGACAGAAGCTATAACTCCTGAAAGCTTGGCAAAAGTATCCTGTAGAACTTATCCAACAGGGGGAGGTGTGTCGGTTTATTCAGGTGTTTGTGTGTAGAATTTAGGGAGGGCTTTGATTATCATTTCCATTTCTTTGACAAATATTTGAGTATTAAGTTTTCCACTTTTATACATATTTACTTTCTGTTTTCAGTGGTTTCATACAAGGAAATTAATCACAAGGCTTTTGACAACCAACATTCTGAGCACAAATGAGATTCAAAAGAACCAGCACTGAGACTTCATACTCTGTCCCCAATTTTAAACTCAGAGTATCTCTAAAAAATAAGCTGGCTAGCAAAAAGTTCTGTTCTTAGTCTCTAGAAAAAGATTATCTTTCC
>NW_006798658.1:417161-429157 GCF_000442215.2 Lipotes vexillifer | reverse complement strand
TAGTCTCTAGAAAAAGATTATCTGTCCCTATGTGGATAGCAGCTTGAGTAATGTGGACAGACAGGACGACATCTCAATAGGAAAAGTCTTCTGAGCATGTATACTTCAAAAATAGGAGGTAGTGCTTTTCAGAAGTAAGCGACTTAAGAAACAGTCAACTGAACCAAAGAAAATTTGCTGAAGGTCCCATAAAGTGACTGAGAAATGTTTTGCCGCTGAACCTCGTTTTTAAATCTATTTTATTTTGATGGTCTAATCTAAATCAATACTCTTCTCCTGCTAGCAGATTGTAGGAACATAGAGAAATTGGTTTAGGTATAGATTAAAGGGGCAACATTTCACTAAAGATGTGAAAAGTTATTAGGGATACACTTGGATGGCTAAGTGTAGGATTTCTGAATAACTAAGACAAATGAAAGCCTTCAAAGTTAGGCAGCTAATTTATTATGTGAAGACTATTAAATTGACATGATGGAACCCTTTCTCATGATCTCAACAACCACATTATTTAATATATCTTGTGTATGCTGTCCCATAGGGCCATAACAGGATTTTTATAAACTGTTAGGACAAATACTGACGTGCATCTTACTTTGTTTATCACTGGACCTGGGCCAAAAGGCACTAATTAGAATAGTTCTGCTACACAATGTTTATATACTAATTACCCTACTTCCTAAACCAAATGTTCCAAGAAGTACTAAGAATGCATGGCAAAAAGCCACTGGTTGCAGTAACAAGTATGTGGCTTTACAAACAAAAGGAACAATAGGCTCCAAAACAAAAGAAATAATAGAAAAATTAACATGACATAAATGTGGTGAATAAGACAACTGCATTTTCCTAAAGATGTGGTAAGCATTACTATGTTAAATAGCATAGGTATTTAGTAATTGAGATTTCCAAGTTAAAACAAAAAATTTATAAATAAAAATGTTACATGTAGTAAAGGCAAATAGGTTACAGAGAGTCAAGGGATTTTATATAATCATAAAATACACACATATATTTCATGTTCAAGGCATATTTATGGGAAATATTAGGGAAAAAATGATGGAAAAATCCAAGTTTGTATTGCAAAGTCCTATTTTTGAAATTTAAATACTGAGTGCCTACAATGTGAAAGATACAATGATTTCAAAAATGAACAAGACATACATGTTTCTTGCCTTCAAAGAGCCTGCAGTCTGAAGGGGAAGATGGACAATTAATCAAGCAAACGGAATACAGTGTAATAAATGCTATGAAGTGATGGGAGACAGCAGCACACAGAGCAAGTGGCTAGGATTTTATTGTGTGTGTGTGTGTGTGTGTGTGTGTGTAAAAACAAGTAAATGAATTTTAGAAGTAGGAAGAACTTTCAGGAACTTTCCTATGTTATGTGTTTTCTCTCCCTGTGTGTATATGTTTTATACTGTCTACTTCTATAGTACTTACTCTCATGCCTAATCCTATCAATTTGCATTCTTTTTCTTCCCTCATGTCCTGTGATTTTACCTTATCTATTTTTATTTCTCTACTTGGCCATGATGTAGAACTATGTACATTCATAGCACTTTTTTTTTTTGCATTTTTATAAAATCTGTCCTAACAAAAACAGTGATAATGTTGAAAATAATTACAGTAATAAGCTTACTATATGCCAGGTTGTTCTAAGCACTTCAACATGCATTAACTCATTTACTTTTCACAAAAAATCTATAAGGTAGGCATCCATGTTACAGATATGGAAAATAAGGTACAAAGAGGTTTAAGTAACTTTCCTAAGGTCACATAACTAGTAAAGGGCAGAACTGAAATATCATCCCTGCCAGTGTGGTTGAAGCCCTACTGGTTTAACTGAAAACAACTGAGTAATTATCAGGTACTGTTCTAGTCATTCTAATCATTACACAGACATGATCTTATTTAATCCTCACAATGACTCTGTTAAATAGGTAGGTTAATAACCCCATTTTAAGGATAAGGAAACTGAAGTAGAGTGAGTTGCCCAAGTCACATAACTAATAAAAACAATAATAGGAGTAAGAAAAATTTAAATGAATTTTTAAAAAAAGAAGAAAAAATCATAAACTAAATTATCTTTATTTTTATACCAGACCATATTCTCTTGGTCAAGATTTTGGAGAAAAACAACTGTTCTGTGCTTCAAGCTAATAAATCTGACTCACTGCAATGCCATTAGTCAAAAGTGTCTCCTGGTTCTTTAACCAAGAAGGAATAAATAGACTCTGCTTTGTCATTTTTCAAATCTGTTCAGCAATCAGTGAATTACCTTCCTTTAAGCTGATATAAACCCAAAGTTAGCTTTTATTCTTTCTACTTTCTTAGTATTAGCACAAGAAATTCAGGTAATAGCACATCAAAAAGAGGTACAGGATCACATTATTGATTAGTTATAGATAGAATCTGACCATCAGGAGACAAAATGAACCTTCTCTGTCTCTATGTTTTCTATGAAAAAGCACACGACATCTCATATCTTAAACTTTTATAATTAATTATCTCTTTCTCATATGCAGGCAGTGCTGGTTTGGATATATAAAACAAAGACATACTGATTTATTTGTGCTGCTATAAAACGATATGCATCAAAAACTTCTCCAAAAAACTTTAATTCAAATTCTTGTTCCTGGAATTCAGGGGAAATAAAACTCTTTCTATAGTGGGGGAAGACCTCTTAGAATGCTAAAAGACTTACTAGTTCAAAAGCACATCAAAATTCAGATTAGGAAAAGGAGGTAATTAGTGCCTGCAGCTTTGTTTATGGTTCTTCGTGCCAGGAGGGTAGTCAAAGAGCACGTGCAATCAGCCCTTGCACATTATAATTAGATGATGGGAAGGACAGAGCTCTACATCCTAACTACTAAAAATACTACAATCATTAGAATTGCAAAAAATGAACCCATTAGTTATCCCCACCAAATCGTTTTTTCCAGCTCTGCTACTTGAGCTGTGTGACCTAAAGGTTTTTTAAGCGTTCTTAAAAGAAATTGTTTAGGAGAATATTTTTAATTTGTGTCTACACACTGTTCCAACCCTGCATAAAGATCTAGGGATATATTTTCAGTTAGATCCCATGACCTGAATAAAGTATGGAACCTGATATGATTGCATACGTTAGATTTGGAACAGCAAATTTAGAGCTATTTGCTCTGCACTACCTCAGATTTCTGAGAAGAAAACAGAAAAACCTTGTAAAAAAAACCATAATTCAAATGAAGTTCTCAAATTTCAACTTGGTCCTTACTGCTTGCTCTATGGCTATTCATTTTATTAACCCATCTGCCCTTGCCTCAATGGCTAATGCAAATCCTTTCTACTCCCCACAAAGCTTCAAGGAAGTCTCCTGTCCTTCAAAGTTGGCTAAGGGCATCAGGTGTTAACTCTTTCAACAACCTTGCTCATGACCTCAAAGTCCTCCTTTTTTAGACCCATTAATCTAAATCGGAGGAAGAGCTGACTTGCCCTCACTTTCTTTCTTCCTTTCCCCATTCCCAGCCCCAACACAAGGCTAACAACTTGGGGGAAAGTGCTCTTAATTCTGCTACCTCCAACAATGCAACACACGCTCAATTATGCTTCTCATCTCCCAGAATGCTTTCAATTCAACAGATGCACCATTCAAATATTGTTAAGCATCTAGCTGGGTGTCAGGTACTGTGCTAAGTACTGAGACACCAATAACGGAGACTGCACCCTTAAGTAACCCAGAGACCATCTTCCCTTTTGTCTTCAAACACATACTAACAATTATCTTCCAAAGGTCTTCACTCCACCTCAGGCCAATCTCTCTATCTAGTGATAATCCATCCGCCCAGAGTTCAGAGTCCAATTCCAAGTTGTAACCTCATATAGCTTTTCCTGATTATTCCACTCTGGAGCAATCTCTCCTTTCTTTCTTCCACTCATTCAGCACTAACCAGAAACTACACTATCTTGGCAGTCACCTTTTCTGTAACTATTTTATATTATGCTTCATATATCATACATATCTGCTTGTTGAAGAGGGAACAAGTAAGATTTTACAGTCAGATAGAACATGGCTCCAGGGCAGACTCTACCTATTTGGGACTGAATGACCTTGGACAAGTCACTAATCCTCCCTGGATTTATGGGGTTATTCTGAGGACTGATAATTTAAAATTTGGGAACACCATAGACTGGTAGCAAATATAAATGCTCTCCCCCATTTGGCACTTACTGATTGAAATCTTATAGCATGTGAATACAAAAATGAGAATTTACTTAGCTCTTATTTCTAGGTTCCTCACTTTATTTTCACTATATAAGCAAGAACTGAAAGCAAAGATGGAAAAAATGTCACCTTTTAAGGGATCATTCAAGGAATGTAAGAAATCTTCATATAAGCTTACACTTGGCTTCTAGCAAGAAACTATTACTTTGTCTTCTCCCCACCCCCACTAAACGTGCAACCTTCTAATAATATTTTAAACTAACAAGACAGTTTCCATCTCATCATCACGGATTTAATACTGTAGTTGTTATATCCAGATTGTTACTGCATTATCATCATACAAGTAGACATTTACCAACTGAGGACAGGTACTATTTAACCAGGCTTACAGCTAATGGATGCACTTAACTGCAAGCAGGCATTAAGTACTCTAAAACAAATCATGTCATAAGATAAGATTCTAAACATGATAACCAGAAACAAAATGAAATCCCAATCATCTACAATTAGCTTCAACTACTCAGTCGAAGAACAAAGTATATTTATGGTAATATCAATTTTTCCTTTTCTACAGGGAGCTATCAGACACAAATTAATAATATTTATAGCTTTTAGTACATACAAAAGGAATCTTTGGCGTTTTTCTTCCCCAAATTAAAGAGACTTACAAAGTGATATAATGCTTTTATATTTTAAATGACTTCTTCGTTAATATGTATCCAAAATATTCCCCCATTTGAAGTAGTATTCAATTAATTCCTTATGCTCATTATCTTTTTATAAGCAAGCTTTACTTAAGGGAAAATGGAGACTACTCTGCCCTTCCTCCTAGTAGAATTAATAACTTTGGTATTCGTAATGTGCCAGGTTCTAAAATTTATTTTTATTTCGCAAAAGCACCCTAGGTTTTGAATATTAACCTGTTATTATCTAGTTGGACAAATTATTTTAAAAACTAGCAATCCTGTCTTGTACATATTTTTAAAAGCAGTTGGATATTACATCATTTACTGTATCATCTGAAATAAAAATAAAAATGTAAATAATTAGCTGAGATTTGCTTTCTCATTTTCACTTTATCTGTTATCACAGTTAAGACTATACAAACCTCTGACACTCTTTGTTTCTACATTAATACAACTGCTTAGAGATGAATACAAGTTTAGATTTTTTAAAAATATAAAGCTTAACAGTTTGAAATGCAGTAGAAGTCCCACCTTATCTCTGAATATCTTCCCCTCAAAATTTTCCAAGTTTAAAAGCAAAGAAGAATCTGTAGAGATGATTTATGTATGTTAGGGAACATTGCAAATGAAATTACAAAGTAAACAGCCACCTGGGAAAATATCTCCAAGAAAAGAGTAATAATCTAATTATATAAAGAATGTAAACATATTACTAAGAAAGATATTATGATTTCAGTAGCTAAATGAGCAAGGACATAAAGAGCAAATTTACACAAGGGAAAATCAAATGATTAACAAAAATAGGAAATTAGAAAAGATATTTTTAATGATACCATTTTCACCAATTAATTAAAATATGGCAATAAAGTGACTCATATACTGCTGACTGAAATGTAATACAGTATAAAATTTCTGAAAAGTTATTAGCAATATGTAAAAAGAACATTATAAATACTCATAACCTAGTAAATCCACAGTATGCAATCACTAAAGATAATGTTTAGAATAGTTTATAAAAACATGAAAAATTTATATGTTTAGTGAAAAAGACAAACTATAAAACTGGTCAGTTTTTTTTTTTTTAACATCTTTATTGGAGTATAATTGTTTTACAATGTTGTGTTAGTTTCTGCTTTATAACAAAGTGAATCAGCTATACATATACATATGTTCCCATATCTCTTCCCTCTTGCCTCTCCCTCCCTCCCACCCTCCCTATCCCACCCCTCTAGGTGGTCACAAACCACCTAGCTGATCTCCCTCTGCTATTCTTCCCACTAGCTATCGGTTTTACATTTGGTAGTGTATATATGTCCATGCCACTCTCTCACTTTGTCCCAGCTTAATAAATTTTTTTTAATGCCAAAGATATCTGCCAAGAAAAATATCAAAAATATTATCATTGGTTATCTTCATAAGCTCAGAATTCATGTTTTATTTCTTTGTTTTATTTCACTGCATTCTCAAAATTTACTACAGAGAGCATGTTCATGTTTTACAAACATAAAAAAAATTACATAAAAATATATATCCTTATATTTCTTCTTATTGAAACTGTCGTAGTGTTGGAAATTCCACTTTAAGAGATTCTAATAAATCTTAAGGTCTTTCAGGGCCTTAGAACTGCTTAATTAAAAAGTAAATCTGGGAAAAGTAACACACTAATAAGCACTTATCAATCTCAGTTTAGTATGGAACATATACTTGGGGTAAGAGTAAAGTCACAGATGGGAGGATGGACAGGAGGACTTAGTGGGATGATAGAAGGAAGACAAAGAGGTTACAACCAATTTTATTATTATACCTAGGGCTGGCCCCAGCACTGGCATGGTTCTTGCTCTTTGGTGATCTGACCAAAGTCAGCTTCAGCTGCTACCATCACTGGCAGCCAGACCTGGTAGTACCCTGCAGTAATTTCAACTGATCAAAACAAATAGGAATAATAGAGCCTTAGGTACATATAAAACAAGAGATTCATTATACACAAGGTGGGTTATTTTTGCCTCTGATGCAAAAATACTCATACTAAGGTATGCTGAAATATTGTCAAGAAATTTAAAACGTTTAAATTTGTGTTTTCTTTTTTTTTTTTTTTGTGGTACGCAGAACTCTCACTGTTGTGGCCTCTCCCATTGTGGAGCACAGGCTCCGGACGCACAGGCTCATCAGCGGCCATGGCTCACGGGCCCAGCCGCTCCGCGGCATGTGGACTGGGGCAGAACCCGTGTCCCCTGCATCGGCAGACTCTCAACCACTGCGTCACCAGGGAAGCCCCTGTTTTTCATTTTGATGATAACCTCAAAAAATAAAAATGCGAGATCAACTGAATGAACACCTTACAACAGGCTACTGCTAACCTGATTTCAGCATATAAATCTGCATTTGTATTTCTGATTGTGTTGGTACCAAGTTATCATGGAAATGACAGCATTTAAATAATGCACATTCCTTGGCTGGAATTTGGAGGTATATTCTTAAAAGCCTGATGGAATTATTTTCTTTAAAATGTGTCCATGCATTACTTAAGTTTAAGAGTAAGTAATTAAACCTATGAAGTGAAAAAGGCTAAGAAAGAGTAAAAAAGCTACTAATACGTATCTCTTTACCCATTCCAACCAATTTGTTCAACTTATATTAATTGTTCAGCATATTATTAACATTATGTTAATAGTGAGTTCCTATTATACTATATTCAAGGTACTATTCTAAGCACTTCCCATATATTAACTCATTTAATCCTCACAAGTTCATGAAGAATTTTATTCTCACCATACTGAGGGGGAGAATAACTTGTCCAAGGTCACAGAGTAAATGTTTGGCAGAGCTAGATTCAAATCCAGGGAGTTTATGGAATTTTGAAGTTCAAGGAACTGACCAAATCAGTCTAACTCTCTTCTCTTTGACTAGATGAGGAAATTATGCTGGTTTATTGTGAATACTCCTTGAAAATGAAGAGCTAACTATTTAACTCTATACATCCAAACAAGTCCCTTCACCACCTAGGATCTCATAATAACCGCATAATTTAATAAAACAGATTGGATGATTTCTAAGGTCTCTTGCACCTTCAAATTTTCCTGTCTGATAGCACGTTTGTGAAGTAAAGCATCAGCATTACTGCTCAATTGGACATAAGAACACAAACCTAGAAACAGAAGCTAAAAGTATAAAGTCAAACGATATCGGGCATAAGGGAAATTCTCGGGAATGGAATAGCAAACAGAGATTAGCAAAACTTTAAGCCAGTAGATTCAACCTTCCATTGTCAAAAGCTTACCAAATTTGAATTTTTTTCTCAATGTGAATATCTCTCAAATTTAATGATAGAAATATATGAAAAATTAAGACTTCCTTTGAAAATATTCACTCTATGATCAACTCTGGTAGTATATCTTGATTTAAAAAGGCAAGTAATAATTATATTTTTCAGAGTTGAAAATCACAGATATCAGTCAGAAATCATCTGAATTTAATAAATATTACATATATCAATACAATTAAAAAGTAGCAATAACTTGTTTTTCTAACAGAATAATTTGAATCAACATATTGGCCTTTCATACTAGAAATATTATCACCTTGGACAACTTATAAAATAAAATCTAACCATGTAATCTCATAAGTTATTTTTAACAACTTTATTGAAGAATTAATTTACATACCGTAAAATTCACCATTGTTAAGTGTGCAATTCAATGATTTTTGGTAAATGTACCATGTTGTCCAAACTTTATCGTAATCTAGTTTCAGAAAGTTTTCATTGCCCCCAAAGTTGCCTTATACCTTTTCTTAGTTAATCCCCCAGGCAACTCCCAACCCCAGACAACTACTGTTCTACTTTTTGTCTCCATAGATTTGCCTTATCTGGATATTTGATATAAATCATGGACTCACATAACTTATTAGTTATTTTTACACTAAGAAGAATTTTTCTAAAGGCCAATGTACTTTTTTACAGGACTCGCCAAATAAAGCTATCCTTCAAGTCAAGTGAAAATGAAAATCCCAGATGTTTATCAGAGATTATGACCATAAAATGAAAAGGAAAATTTTAGGACTGTTCAGAGATACTAAAAGAACCTTCAAATGTTACACTCATTGTCATTAAGCATAAGTCAGAACTGCAGAATCATTACATAAGTAGAAGTGCTATTTGTTGTTTTCTTCAGTATCATATTTAGAACAAAGAAAATTGGACTAGGGATTAGAACACTTAGTCTGTTTTCTACGTTAAGTGATTCCTAGTCATGAAACCTCAAAGTGTTTCCAATTATGAAAATAAATCAGAAATGCTAAGAACATTTTCAAAGGCAAATTAACTGAACAAAGTAATTAAGTGTTGGCAGAGACCTCAAAAAGTATCTAAAACTAAGTAATTCAATAAATCTTAATCAAATATTTACCATACATAACTACATTTTTTGCTAGGCACCACGGGGGACATAGTAGAAATACAATAATATAGTTTTCTACGTGTCAAGGGCTTAAATTTCTATTGGGGAAAATAAATGACACACATGAAATGATTAGAGAACTCAAAATAGAAAATAAGTGTCAAAATGTGAAGTCCAAATTGGGGCTGAGAGAGATCAAGGTAGGAAAAATACTGTGGGCTAGGAAGATCACTAGAGGCCACAGAGAAGAGGCAGAACTTAGGATGACTCTTCAAGTGTGGCTCAGCATTATATAAGAGCCCGAAGGGGGTGGCTTTCTAAATAAGAAGAACACCACAGTAAATCTGCAGAAAGAAAGAAGAAAGTGAATTAGCTCAATAATAAGGAAGAGTCAATATATGTTAACTATGACATATGGCTGAAGATGAGAGGGTAAAAAACCAGGTAAAGTGGTGACTTCAAATTTCTCCTCTGGTCACTATGCATTTCTGGAAAAGGTAAAGCTATAGAAGTATTAGATAAGGTTTAAGAGAGGAGGAATTACAAGTGTGCCCAGATGTTAGTAACAAACTCTTTACTTTGGTATAAAATAAAGTAAGTTTTTGAGTCTCTGTCCTCTCTTCATTTAGAAGAGACAAACTTAGACATTTCCTTTCCAGGGTTGCATAATAGAGGGCAGCCCATAAGGTGAATCCGTCCTAGGAGCTGGCACTGGCTCTTTCTTCCCTCAGGGGCTATGAAGCCCAGCCAGGACTTCCAGTCCATGTAAGTGAGTAAAATACTATTAACAGGTCATGAGTGGGATACTGCCTGTTCATACATTTGAGGAAGTGATATTAACACAGAGTTTCTACTATATACCATACTCTGCTAAACATAGAAATAATAAAAATGACCTAATTTAATATTCTGAACTGGAGAGTAGATAAGTACTGTTCTCATTTTACAGATAAAGCACCTGAGTTCATATTGGTTAAACAGGTTGCTATGGATGTACTGCTAATGAAGTGACTGAGCTAGGCTTCAAAGTGAGGTCAGCCTGACTCCAAAACCCATGTTCTTTCCATTTTTTACCACTTTGTGTCTATGAAGTATGCTTACCTAAAACTTTTTCAGATAATAACATCAATTGTTACTATTTTTTAATATCAAATATGTTCTAGGTTCTTTTATATGTACAGAATAAACATTATTATTAATCTGTGTAATAACCCTGGAAGAGAGTAATTATATCCCTGTTTAAACCATGACCCAGAGAGATCAAGTAATATGCTAAAGTTAAAATAGCTAGTAAGTGGCAGAGCTGGCTTAAAATTCAGGTATGCCTGATGTCAACCCATGCTCTTTATACTATGCCATACCTCCTTATTTGGCATGCAGTTTAAGAAAGAGATTTTGTTATTGATATGTGGGTACCTAAACTTCCTTATTTGACTTTGTACTTTGTTTATCTTAGAGCTATAAATTCTGAAATACTCATTCAATAACAATAAGTAAATAATATGGACGTTAAATTCTAAGACATTGGTGGGCCCGTTGATTTTTCTTTCTTTACTCTCTGATAATAGAAATACATACTGATAAAATAAATCCAGTGGTCTCTATTAATTGGTCCTTTTAAAAGCATTTGCCAATTCTAACATACTTTTTTATATTTCTGCTGGATGCCCTGCTACAATTGATAGTCAGCTTCTTATATTAAAGAGAAAGCTGCTTATCTATAACTTAGAAATAGTTCTGATGTATGGAGTTAATCTGCTTACAAATCCCATTTCCACGTGGCCAACTTTTCATGTATTTGAAGACAGAGCTCAGTCCCTCACAAATCTCCTTTATCATAAATTAAACCTCTCAAAATACTTCAATTATTCTTCCTGTGTGACATGGTTTCTACATCTAGGTCACACTCTTCTGGAAACAGCCTAGTATTTCTGCTTGTCCCCCTGGAGTAACACAATAAGGATGCTGTCGCTTCTTCTAGATGACAGTCCTTTGAATTAACTGAAGTTGCCTATCACACTTCTCCCTCAGAGTCCTTTTTTTCCCCCTGATTAATCAGTAACTCACAGTTTGCAGACCCTTGTCCCTCCCTTCCAACCAAATCCTGATTACTCCTCTTTGGATTTACCTTGGCTCACCAGTGTTTCTCATAAAATGTGGTGATCCAAATGTAAGCTGACCAACATGCAAGAGAGTGAGACACTTTTTTTTCTTTATACATTACAATGTCATTCACATATATCCTTCTTTTGATTTAGTTTAGTGGCTTGTCTTAAATTCCTGTCCTAAAGAACTACTATAAATGCTTCACCCCACTCTGTAATTTCTGCCTCTTCTAATCCAGGCTGAGCATGGATTAATCTTCCTAAAATCTCATGACAATTTCTTTCTTCTACTCAGAAATTATCTCTCTCCATAGTCTACTGAAGTCTGAACTCCCCCTAGATGTGACTTCAACTTACTTGCATAGCTGTATCAGCCACTGATCTTGTACTTATAATTCTGAACCATGCAAATAAGAATATTCATCATTCTCCAAATACATTCCTTGTTTTCATGTCTATGTCCCTTATCTATAGTGTCAGGTCTATATGGAATATCTACCTACTCCTCTCCTCTGCTTCCTGAAATATCATCCTTTCCCCCAAGAATTAGCATAATTATTATCTCTTGGTTACTCTTGCTGGAAGCAATCTGTCCTTCCTAGACTCCACACTC
>NW_006798658.1:403521-416911 GCF_000442215.2 Lipotes vexillifer | reverse complement strand
CTCTTTCTAGAGCACTATTTCCGGATTCCTTGTCTTCAAAGTAGTTGTGTTTCTTAAGTTTCATATTAGATTCTGATTTTGAGGCTAGTGATATATATTATTAAGCCAATACTGTGCATGGTAAATACAAACTTTATAGCTAGCAGATGATACAAATCACCATGATCTAACTAATCAATCAATTCAACAAACATTTAGTGACCATCTGTTATGTACGAGGCACTATGCTAAGCTTTTGGGATATAAATCTGCAGAGATATGGTCTGTGCTTTCAAGGAGTATAAAATACAATGAAAGAACTGAAGTATGTTTAAAAAGAAAGAAAGGAAGGAAGGTAGGGAGGGAAGACTGCTTTATGCATAGAAGAACCCCAAATCTCTGCTGGGGGTGATCAGGAGATCTGATTCTTAGAAGTAGGAATTTAGCAAAGCAAACAAATAGGAAGACCATTTCTTGTTCACAGTCATATGGCGGAGGTAATAAAATACAGTTAGAGATGAGAGAATCGTGTAGGAAGAAGAAATGTCAAAGAAGACAGTGCAGAATGAGAGGTTATCCCAGAGTACTACACCGCAGGAGGCCTGGTGCTTGAAAAGGGCAGGTGTTTACATTAGTAGTATTAGGCGATGAGCAGGGAAGAAGTTGACCACAGTAATTTGTGTTGTCTATGTTTTCAGGAAGAGGTGTGTCTTTATTTTGCCTACAGTAAAACCAAAGACTATGGGCAAGTCTGTACTCTGCCCAAAGTGAATCATTTTTTTTTTGAAGGATGTAACTGAATGTTGTGTTTTAGTTTACTGGTGAGGGTGCGTTAAAATCTCATGTAAATAACTTCTAGCTTCTTTACTATCGTGCGTAGGACTTGGATTTTTCTCAAAGAAGTAGCACAACTTGGAAAAAACAGAAAGAAAGAAAAAAGCTAGTCATCACATTACTATTTCTCCAGAGAGAGTACGTGCTGAGGGAGAGAAAAAAAAAAAGACAAGATTTTTGGCAGATTATAATTATTCACACCCTCGTTAGTTAGATTCATCTTCTTAAAACACTGGTTAACTTTACTTCGCTCCTTTTCAGAGGCTCACTATTGACTAAAAACTAAGGTTCAAATGCTTTAGGTTAGCATTCAATCTCTTAACTTGTCTTCTAAATCTTAGGAGAGTCTCATAGATTTTGAGGGTTGTTCTCCCATTTAAATTGTTAAGACTCAATTTCAGATATATTCCTCTGTTCACTACTGAACAGAACCAGAATCTCAGAACCAAGGGCCTCACAACTCTTTTCACAACACCCTCTTCCCCGGCCCCCCAGGTGCTGCTGGCTTGCAATTATCTCCCATTGCTCCCTGAGGAGCACCTGCTCACCTGCTTTGTAACCCAGGCTCCTGCCTCCATTCTGCTTCCTCCTCTTCAGAAATGTCCTCACCTTTCCTAACCAACTACCTTCAATATTTCAATGATCCTAAGGAGCACATTTCTTCATCCTTTAACATCACAGAAATAAGTGAATGTGTATCTTGGAATCAATGCACATCGTAACTTAATTGGCTGCATTTTCTTTCTCAGTAATCTATAAAGTAATGATATACCTTACCATCAGTGGCATCTTAACACCTTGTATGACTTCCATCTGACTTGGCTCCTATGTTTTCAAAATACTCCCCCACAGAATCATGCCTGTTTTATCTTATTAAAACTGTTTTTGAGTGAGAAATGAGACTTTTAAAAGCAACATTTGGTAGCTCCCAAATGGATCAAAATATCAGATTAAAAACTTGTCAAAACGTTTACAAAAGAAAACTAAATAATGCCTGTAAATCCTTCAGAATTAGTTCCTCAGAATATTTAATAGCTGTAACCAAATCACAAAGACACACACTTTTGGTGGGGAATTTGCAAGTGATTTGGTTAGAATTATTCTCCATAACAGAGTCTAATGGACAGAACACTGGTGCAGGAGTCAAATAGTGTTCTTTGATCCATGTTACCTCATCTGAAAAGTAGATGGTTTGACATGATTCAAGACGCTCTCAACACTTAGCCTCAATACTGATTTTTGGTTTTCAGTACTGATATTTGGATAAAGATCACCTTTATTGGTAGGGGAAAAAAGGGAAAAATGGGTTCTAAAATCTAGGACACTATTACAATTTTAGCAGCTGAATTTGAACCTTGTTTTGAGTTATAGGAATCTGCTCTTTGTCTTGAGTTGCAAGTGATGAGACAATTTGGCACTTGCAACTTGGCATTCTTTCCCTTTCTTGCTGACTTCCTTCCTCTGATTCCTGCAGACAGGTTGTAGCAAGTAAAGCTCTCTTTAGCAGAGACTTACTGAGCTCAAATGTTCCTTCTGTATTTTCCTCCACTGACATGATGCAACAATAAGCATATTTATATACTGCCTATGTATTCTGTATTTCTGGACTTGAACTTCTTTTGGGAGCCACTACATAATAGGTATTACCACACCTGGAACTTCACTTGTCAAGAAGGAGAGAGATGAAATACTGGAAAGGTATTTTATTCATCCCTATTATTGTTATGTCTTAGTAAATTAATAGCTTAGTAAACTCTAGTCTTTATATACTAAGAGTTTATATAAAATTGCATTGATATAAAAACTCTAAGTATCTCCCCCTCCACACACACATAAACACAACCTTTGCTCTGTAACTCCTTAGATTCACCTCTCATTGCAAATACACTGTCATAGACGAATTCCAAGAGGACCCCCAATTTTTTAAATATCCAAAAGAAATAGAGAAGCACCTGATCTGCGATTCAGGTTTACTATTTTCTCTGTCAAAAATGATTTGGGAAACGTCATTTTATCTTCTCAAAGCTTTAATGACCATATGCATAAAGTGAGGATTTGGACTGTCGGTGGTTTTCAATCTATTTTCTGCTTCAACACACCAGAGATGATCCTATTCAGTCTCATTATACTCAGAGGCTCACTGCCCTAGTAATGCTACAGTGAGAGGGGAGGGTGAGGGTGTCTGTGAAAAAGCTTCCGGGTGTATGTGAGAAACCTAAAAGCCCTGTGTGTATTTCTGGGGGTAGTCAGTCTAATCTCCTCCCCACTCCTACCTACTCCCATTACTACAGACTAATAAGCTCAAAGGCCCTTTCCAGCATTGGTTTCTGTGACTCTATAAATGGAAAGGACTCTTTCAATATGAACATGTTTCATTATTTAAGTTGGATGGGTTTTGCTCTTTGTAATACTGAAGGTTATTTTTTTTCTTTCAGCACTTTAAAGATATCATTCCACTGTTGCCTGGCTTGCACTGTTTCTGACAATTCCTACCTGTGTTCCTGTATTGAACATGTTTTTTCTTTTTTTCTCTTTTTGGTTTGCTTTTAAGACTTACTTTTTTATCACTGCTTTTCAGAAACTTCATTATCATATACCCTAGCGAGGTCTTCTTGTGTTTATCTTGCTTGAATTGCTTTGTGCCTGCTTATCCTGCTTATTCTTGGAGCTACTTTTTTCTGTTGGGTTGATAGTTTTATCAAATCTGAACAAATTTTGGCCATTATTTCTTTAAACCTATTTTCTCTGATTCTCTTCCCAATCCACCCCCAGAAATTCATCTATGTTAGATCACCTAATAATGTCCATCAGGTCACCGAAGCTCTGTTCTTTTGTGTATTTGTGTGTGTGTGTGTATGTGCGTGCGTGATTTTGTTTTATTTTTGCCTTTTTCTTTCTTTTTATTTTTGCCTTTTTCTTCAGTTTGAATGGGTTCATTTGCCAATAGGTGATATGTTTACTGATTTTTCTTTGCAGTGTCTCATCTGCTGTTAATCCCATTCAGTGAAAGCTTCATTTCAGATTTTGTATTTTTCAGGTCTAGAAGTTTCATTTGGTTCTTTTTTCAAGAAATAAGAATATAAATATGACATTTGATAAGGCAACCGGGAGGGTTACTAAATCAATAGAAAGCAGTTCGTCTTGGGGAGTAGAAATTTGAGAATGAGGAGGAAAGGGCAGGAGACTTCTGTTTTCTTTTTAGCCTTGTAGTTCTTTTTGATTTTTAAAAATGTGAGCAGGTATTACTATGATAAAACTAAACAGAAACAGATATATAAATGAAAAATATAGATATATATACATATATAAAATGATTTTATAAGCAATACCATCCTCTCTCTCTCTGTCTCCCCACAAAATATAAACTCTTGCACTCTGGCAAGTACTGGGATAATTTTCTCTACCTCATACTGCTTAGAGTGACTTATTTGAAGGCTGAGACTGAGTAGAGTCATGCATAAGTGAAACTCTGTGCACAAGAACACTCAGTCCCCTTCCTTTCCATACTCCAGGACCAAAATCTTATGCAACTATCAGACAGTCTTTAAGAAAACTATCATAGGCAAGACACTTTTGAAATAGTTTATGTTACTGGAAGTAAAATAGGTGGTTAGCTCTCATAAACAGAATTTAACAATAACAACAACATAGGAAGCTATCATATTATCTATGGTGGATTAAAGATGGCTGCAAATATTCTCCCATTCTTCCCATCAAGAGGTTGAGTCTATTCTCCTCCCACTCAATCTGTGAGATGCTCTGGCCAAAATGTGGGGCAAGAGAACTGGGTAAACTGACACGGTGTAACTTCAGAGAGGGGCTTTCAGAGATCTGTGGCTTTTGCTTTTCTGGGCTTGAAACCTCCATCTTAGAACCTAGCTGCCATGTCTTTACAAGCCCGTGCTTGTCGAGAGGCCATGTGGAAGAGCTCCAAGGTGCTCCAGGAGAATGCCCCAGGTGAGCCAGACATATGAGTGAGCCACTGTGGATGCTCTAGGTCAGTCAAGCCTCCACTTAAAAGAGGGAGCTAGGACTGGGCTCAACTGCCCACTCAGACAAGGGGAGAGCTAATCAACAGCTGAATGATAAAAGAAATAAATAAGAAAGAAAATAAGAGGAAAATCTGGGACATTTCTGTGATTATAAGACACATGTGGTTATTATTATGACAATTAAATAATTTATCATGTGTAAAATTTTAAGATAGTGCCCAACACACCATAAGTATTCAGTAATGTTAGCGATTATAACTACTATCAAAGAAATAACCTGAGTTTCCTCATTATTTATTATTTTATCCATCAGATGTCAGCTATCCCCTTGCTGGAATGAGCAGTTTGGCCAATCCTATTTTCCTCTTTCAAACGTGCCTATACACACCCACCATAGCATAAAGTAGAAAGCATTCCAGCTACCAGAACCCACTTCCCATTAAGAAATGTTGGGGATTACATATTTTAAATGGCTGCTATATTTCTTCATTAATATTTTACTTCTAACTCAGTTAGATGAGTAGTATGAAAATTATTCTAGCTAAAAGTTTTTTTTTTTTAAAGCAGTAAAAAACCCCACAATTTCTTACCTAAAATAATGCTTAGGAAATCTAAAATTTTTACATGTCTGCTGTATGATGAAAATAACATTGTTTAGACTTCCACGTCATTGACATGGATGCATATTTCCACATGCAAAATCAACTAGTTATTTATTTTACTTTATTTTTGTATGTGTGAGGTAGGCAGGGGAAGCATTGTTTAAGATCATTTGGTCATATCAGAATCCCGTGAAGAAGAGAGAGCATTTGTATACTTTGATGTAAATACATGCATACTCTTCAGAGGCACACCCTGGAGCCCCACTGATAATCACTGATTTAGGTAAACAACTTATTTTATTTCCTGTTCCTCCCCTCAGACCTTCCCCCCCTCCACCCATGCACAATTTCTCTGATAGTATCCTTCCTGTGTTTGTTTCTTTCCTTTTTCCCTCCATTGACTCCTTGTACATTTTCTGAATTAGATGATTCTAATTCTTTAGCCTAGGATTTTGCCAAGATCTGCAGCAAAGATTCATCTTACATAGTTTTATTGCTAGCTCCCTTCATCACTTGATTCTCTATTTCCCCATTTCTAGGCATGAAACTCCTCTAATTACGAAGCATAAGCAAGACCTCTGTTACAACTTGGGTAAGGTGTAGAAGAACGGTGCGCTACAGGCATATGCACTCACGTGTGGGTTCTATACTGACTTCAATTCTAACATGTCACAAATTTTTCCAAGGTCGGTACCTTTTTTTTTTTTTGGTAATCAAAGGAACACCACCAACCTCTTATCTCACTCTACGAATATACAGTGGATTAGTAAAGGCTGTGGTGGTATCAGCAGACCAGCCAACTCTATTCTAGTTACTGTAGAAGTAAGAGCCATTCGTTTGGGCAGAAAGTTGAAGGAATCAAGATATACAGCTAATGGCACATATTGAAATATAATAAGGCAGTTGCTACAGCCTGGCTAGGGACCAACTCCATTATCTTTTGCCATATCAGCATTCTGATCCTTTCACCGTTCTGGCTGATCTGCTTCTAAAATCATTTTATAAGCATGCACTCTTCATCACTCCTTGGAAAAGCTTCATTGTGTAATTTTAAAAGCATTTTTCTCTCTCTTCATCTCCCTCCTGTTCTCCAAAAATGTAGAGTTCTGGTCTTAATCAGTGTGCACATGTAGCTCTTAGCAGTGCTAAAAAGGAGCTATACATATATTTTAAAAAGAAAGGTGAAATTATTGCCTTCTCACATGTACCCATGTTTAAATAGTTGTAACAGATGTAACTTCCAGAATACCATAAATACTGATATTTTAAAATGACTTTTATTTCAACTTTTTCCAATTATTCAATAGATTTTAAATGATTTAACACTATCATCTATATCAAAGCTAGCTCTGAGAAACTTTAAATTGCTTTTTTTCTCCTTAAATTTGTATTTCCATTCCACTACCCCAAGAGAGTTTCCTTCCTTCATTACTCATTTTGTAATAACTTTCACAAATAAAAATATGTACATACATTAAATTTTTTAAAAATTCACATGAATATAAGGCTCTAGCTATTAAATTTCCTCTGGACTGAATTAGCATTGCAATTATTTATGTACCATTATATGTATTATAGATTTAGACAAAATATTAAGCATAAAAAGTTAAAGTTTATTGGAAATTCATTTCTTAATGAGACCGATGGAATTATCTCATTAGTCTCCTCCTCCCCAATGCATTCTTGTAAACATGGGAGACTATTACTCATTGCTAGGATTCAATTCTTTTTTAATTCTTTTTTTTTTTCCTGAGTTCTCTTGGATTGAGTAAGTTGCGGGCCTCTCACTGTCGTGGCCTCTCCCATTTGCGGAGCACAGGCTCCGGACGCGCAGGCTCAGCGGCCATGGCTCACGGGCCCAGCCGCTCCGCGGCATGTGGGATCTTCCCGAAACGGGGCACGAACCCGCGTCTCCTGCATCGGCCGGCGGACTCTCAAGCACTGCGCCACCAGGGAAGCCCCTTTTTTAATTCTTTTAATGGAGTAAAGCACAGAGAGACTCTGTTCACATAAACAAGTAGGTGAGAATATAGGAAATTTTGCTATAACAACATCTCCCAGTTCTTTGAAATTTGAATTATATATCAGAAAAGAAAACAAAAAAATCACAACTGAAAGTCCTTTCAAACTGCAACTCCTGAGAAAATGAGAGTGAAAATCATTTCCTGCTTTTACTCTCCAATCCCACCTCTCCAGGGCCTCTGTTCACTAGCAAATCTCTTAGGATCTCCACCCTAGGCATCTTTATTATTAGGGGCTTTCCTGCTTCTATAACAGTTGCCTGGTCCACAGAGTGAAGAGAGTTGAGAGAGATAAGATACCTAAATCTACTGCTAATACAATACTGTCTCCCAAGCCAGGCTCCCATACTGTCCTGATACTCTTGTCTTGTCTCTAGCTGGCACTAGACTGCTACTTTCTTGCCTTATACTAAAAACAGAGTGAGTAATTATATGGGCACTATGAAAGAAAGAAAAGGGCTCAATTAGAAAACTCTCCCTCAGCTTGTGATCCCTCTAATATGGCTCTTGACGTTCTCCTTCATAATAAAGCCAGTTTCTACCTCCCTAGTTGGGAGGTAGGCTAAGATCATCTCTAAAGTCTCTTTAAGGTCTAACATTTCCTCGTTCTAAAATTGAGTAAATTTTCTCCTTTTACATTTTTCTTTTTGACACTGCACTGATTCTCTCTGGAATTATTTCGTACTAGACTCTGAAATACTTCCACATTTAGCAATGGCATTCTGAAAATTCATAGCAGGAAGCAACCACAGTTTAAGCAAGTTCATACCTCATGTTATAGGTCATATTTTAAATTTCTATTGCAATTTTTATTATGTAAAGTCTTGTTTGTTTGTTTCTAGGACCGGGGGCTGTAAAGGGCCATGGGAATCTAAATAACAGCTCATACTCATAAACACTAGGGTTTCTGAATGCTGCTAGAACAATTAACATATAAAACATATAAAGCTACTTAACTTAAACATGGTTTTCTCCAAACCAGAAATCCTGGTTATTTTCTAACTTAACAGGAATGTTTTGTTTTACAAAATGAAAATTTAAAAGACAGCAAATATATCTTTTTCTACTAACATTTATCATATATGTTAGCAGGATTCTAGATAATAAAATTGTATTACTCCTTACAAATATTTCAGACATTTCTAGTCTGGGACCTTTCTAAACTGCTCTAAAGTACTGCTATAAATCATTAAGAGTAATCCATATGCAACCTCGAAAAAGGAAAAAAAAAAATTTGAGGATTAAGAAATACTGTATAAAATGCATCTGAAAGTAAATTATTGCTAATTAAATCTTAAAAATTTAGTAGTTCAATCATCAGTCACTAGAATGCCACTCCAAAAATATATCTTTTTCTATCTATATCTGTATCTATCTACAAATGTAAACCAACATGCCAAATGGATATCTCTCATTGGGCATCAATTTCCTCATCCATAAAATGAGAAAGTATTTGCCAGAGAATTGCTGGGAAGACTAACAATGAGATGAGATAGTGTATGTCTCAGTGAACTCAGGTATACAGTGAATTATGTTTCTCATTTTTTGCTGTTACTATTGTTTGGAAGTTGTTAAAATCATTGCCTTTGGATTCAAACAGAATATTAATCCAGCCACTACGAACTATATTACTCCATGGAATTTGTAAACTCTCTAAGCTTCAGACTCTCTCTTGTAAAAGAAAGAAATAATGTAAGGTGCTTAGCATGCTAACAAATTGAAATTGCATGATTTGCTATTATTAGATGTGCAGTATCACCAACTGCTCAATTTGTCATCGATGAGTTTTATTTGAAGAACTCTTTATGTCACTGACAAGATTTAATGAAGAAATTGAAGTCACCTTCAAGACTCCTGTGTCTGCGCTGCATTGGTCCTCTTCCTTGACTTGTCTCCAGCTTCAGTTTCACTTAAACAACTAGGCAACTGAGTAAAAGAGCTGGCATATATATACAAGCTGTCAGTGTAGCTAGATAAAATTATTCCCCCAATTGTGTAACGGGTAAAAGAAACTGTCAGAATAAATAATTTATGAATAATTTGTTAAAAACTAATTCTATGTAAGATACAGGCATTGGGAATATCACAAGCAAGAGAGTGAATCTCTGCCTTTCAGGAGCTTGCAATGTAGGGATAAACAAAACAATAAATAGCAATTTAAAGCCATGTATATTAAATGTTCAGTGGACACAATAGATAATACATTCCACAAGAGACTGGAAGAAGGAGAAAGTAAATTATTCAAGGCTGGGAAAGTACTTGCTTTCAGTGCATTTTGTAAGCAAGTCCCACTTTTCCATAGGTCCATCTACTAATGGAGAAACCAAAACTGACAGATTTTTAAAATATTTTATATGAAAAAGAACACAAGAACATTCAGAACTATCCATAAACTAGTATGCGCAATTTCATCAAATAACTAAAAAACGGGGTTCAAGTCCCTACGAGTCTGGAAAATTTTATATAGCAGGCCCTGTGTGGACATATTTTTATCTCAGTGGAGTTTTTCTTTTTGTCTCAAAACTGACTGTAAAAACAAGTAATTTCTTTCTTGTTATTGAGAGAAACACTTCTTCTTTTAATCATATCTAATACTTAAGACAGGTTAAAGAAAGAAGAGAAAATGCCCCTTTATAATTATGGAGATTTACAATTACTGTATAGTCTACAACAGTCCTATTTACAACACATCTTCCTTTTTCAACCAAAGCTAGGATCTTTCTGGATATTAAGTTATTTACTGGCTTCCCTTGCATCTGGCACCCAGTGCAGAACCTAGTATATAAAACTATAATCTTGCTTCAGATGATAAGAGAACAAAAGGGAAAGCATAATTAGCATGACTATATTCTTGAAGCATTTAAAGAAACTGAAATTGAATTAGATCATTTATATAGTTTATCCTTAAATTGAACTTTGCTGAGCAAGACAGAAAAATATCTGTTAGAAAGAATATTATAAAGTAAATGAATGATTATATAATCATTTCAAAGTGAAATATTTTATAAAGGCCAGGTGAAATAGATCTTGGTGAAATTACAGGTAGCAAATGTGAAATGTGGAAATTAAATATAAAGAATGCAATTAATGTCTTAATGTCCAGCATTTTTAATGTCCTTTTCCTAGGAGAGTAGAAAGCATTAGTTAAAGATTGCTATTTTTTATGTGAAAGAATTTTAAGTTATAATATAAACTATTTTGGTTATTAAAAAAAAAAAGTAAATGAAACCGACGGATATACAGAGCTAAAATGTTATGAGGATGGACTTTCCTGGTGGCGCAGTGGCTAAGAATCCACCTGCCAGTGCAGGGGACTCGGGTTCGAGCCCTGGTCCGGGAAGATCCCACATGCCGCGGAGCAACTAAGCCTGTGCACCACAACTACTGAGCCTACGGTCTACAGCTCATGTGCCACAACTACTGAGCCCGCGTGCTTAGAGCCCATGCTCCGCAACAAGAGAAGTCACCACAATGAGAAGCCCGCACACCGCAACACAGCCCCCACTTGCCGCAACTAGAGAAAGCCCACGCGCAGCAACAAAGACCCAATGCAGCAAAAAATTTAAAAAAAGAAAAAAAAAGTTATGAGGATGTACTCTTTCCAGAATTTCTGTCATGTCTATATATGACAGGGTAATAACAACAAAATGATGCCAATTATTCCTAGAGCAACTAGAAAAATTGTCAATTCCCCAGGCCTAGAGAATACTTGAGCTCTTCCATGAAGTTTACTACTTGTCTACTGGCAAACTGCCTAATGCTTTCTGTCCTTCAGTCTTTTATAAAAAGGGGATAATTGGCACTTACTAATTTCATAGTATGTCTTGGCAAATTAATTAAGACAACTGGCCTGGCCTTACTGATGAGAAGAGTAAACTAGTCTCTTCCTGGGGGTGCAAACAGGACATAGTTTAATTCCTGGGAAGATACATATTTATAAAATGTACTTTATTGACCTATACAGATTAGGGTAACATTAAGGAATAATAAGAGTTTTTATTTTCAAAGTACTTTGATTAAACATATTTATTATTAAAATTAATAGTAACCACTATTTGTGGTTTGATTTAGGTACAAAAAAGATAACAGAAGATTGAGTAAAAAACATTCTAAAAACCTGAATATTCACAAAAGTTAATTTTAATGACTATTATATTAATATTTTAAACTGTCTTACTAGCTCTAATTCTTATATATAACATATATAAGAACTGTAGAATTCATTGTAATTCTCAAAACCCATAATCCTTGGTTTATTTAGTACCACAGAATAAATTTACCATACATTTTAAGTTGTGTTGATAAAAGACTTTACTGCAGAGATACAAGTCCTTATAGACTTACCATAATAATTATCAGAAATTTTAATCATTAGTGGGCACAATTATAGCAAGCTACAGTCAGCTAAGTACCCTCTGAAAAATAATATGTCTATATAAAACAGGTTATCTACTGGCATTGAAGGAAAAGATTATTTACTTCATCTGAATGAGACCTTCATCACCTAATGACTGTTGAATTTGTCTTGACTCATTGTGGAATTGAGATGGAGCATGTATGTCTAGTTATGGTGCTAAGGAATGGTAAAGAATTTAGCTCAAGAGACAATTTAAGACATTATCAAAATTTTATGACAGTAAAGTTTATATATATTTACACTTTTAAAAATAATTTAAAGAGAAATCCATGTTCATTGCAGTAAAGTTAGAAAACTGAGGGAAATATATACTTACCACCACTTCCATAGATAACCACTTTTAACATTTGAACATATGTATCTTTTCAGGTTTTTTTTCCTATAAACAAAGGTATATGTACACACAATTATGCATATACAGCATTTTTTTTTTTTTTTTTGCGGTACGTGGGCCTCTCACTGTTGCGGCCTCTCCCGTTGCGGAGCACAGGCTCCGGACGCGTAGGCTCAGCGGCCATGGCTCACGGGCCCAGCCGCTCCGCGGCATGTGGGATCTTCCCGGACCGGGGCACGAACCCGTGTCCCCTGCATCAGCAGGCGGACTCCCAACCACTGCGCCACCAGGGAAGCCCTACAGCATTTTTTTTTAAAGAGTTTATATTGAAAATTTCTAGGCAAAATGAAGGGCTAATTCTCCCCAGTCTATTCACCAACATCTATGCCTCTGAATGAAATGTGGCGTTATGTGCACGTCCAAATATGAAGTGCAGTCTATTTGCAAAGCAACACTTTATAAAAGTTAAAATGAAATTAAGTTATTCAAAGTATTCATTTGTGAAAACACAGAGGCATTCATAACTTCAATTTCTAAATCACTAAAAAAATGTATTTGCAAAATGACATGGGAGGGTTTAATGAATCTGGTAGCTCTACTTTACATGTAGAATTAGCATAAACTATCTAATTCTACCAACTCATAGGATTATAAAGGCTAAATAAGATAATGATTATTAAAAGTTCCATACAAATTGGAGTCATGATTTTTATAACATCCCACTGTCAAGATTCTACTTACTAATTTATAATTGGTCTGGTTTCTGCATATGGACCTTGACATGTATTATATACAAGTGTTACTTTGTTCAAAAAAATCATTGAAAATATTTTGGCTCTGGTAAAATGGAAAAATTAACAGTCACAAAAGACAAATATATACCTACATTGAATTCAGAGACTTTCCAAATGATTAAAGATAGTCTTCATTCATTGAGACTACCAGTTGCATAACCCCTCAATTTTCACCCTATCAGTCCTTTTCTTTAGATTTTACTGTATACTTCAATCATTCTCCAGCTAGGTGCTTCTCAAACTTTAATGTGCATACGAATTATCTGGGAGATCTTCTTAAAATATACAATACTTAGACCATTAGTCTTTTCCAGAAACATTAGAATTGCTAAATCTCAGACTCCATCCCAGACATACAAGTGACTCAAATGCATATTAAAGTTTAAGAATCGCTGCCTAATCATCCATTCAACACTC
>NW_006798658.1:382589-403511 GCF_000442215.2 Lipotes vexillifer | reverse complement strand
CTTTCCTCCATGTGGCAAAACTGAGTCCCAATCAATATGACTATCTCCATTTCACATAACTACAACTGACGGCTAAGCACTTAAAATGAAAAATCTCAACAAAATTATCTCCATTCTCATATAGATCCTTAACCTTGCCTGGCATTCCAATTTCCTCATAAAGTTCTTTTATCTCGGAAGTTATTTCAATCTTCTCCATTCTCCTCAAATCCCTAACCTGACCACTTTCCTTTTTTCTCAGCAGCTGACCAAACCTCCTATGTCACAGAGGGAATAAAATATATTAGATAGGAACTCTCTTAACTTCCTGACATCAATAAACTTACAAACTCTAACTTTACATAATTTCTTTCTTCTGAATATTCAAACTCCTACATAGATATAATTTCTTCTGCACTCATTACAGACTCCTTTTCTTCTGCCCACTCTTGAATATTGGAGTGCACCTGGGTTCCTTCCTTTCAACCTTTTCTTCAGCTACTATATACTTACGCTAGGAGATACTATCCATTCCAATGGCTTCAATTATCACTAAAATGCTTAGTCTTAAATCTGTATCATTGGCCAGCTGAACTAAGGATCCAAAGGCTATTAAATATTTTAAATACCTTAAACTCAATATATCCCATACAGAGCTCTTTATCTTTCCCCCAAAATGTATTCCTGTTTTCCCTCTCCCTGTGAAACATACCACCATCCAACCAGTTCTCGAGACCAGGACTGGCTATATAATTTACAAGGCTGAGTTTAAAAGGAAAATCTGGGGTTCCTTGTTCAAAAACCATTAAGAATTTAAAGACAGCGACAACAGCATTAAACCAATAGTGAGTCCCTTTTGGGCACAGGGCCCCACTCAACTGTACAGACTGAATGCTCAGAACGCTGATCCTGTCAGAGTAAAATCAAGGCCATCGTCTAACCAACCATGATGTCCTGTGCATTCCACTCCTAAGGATCTCTTGAAACCAACTACTTCCTTTCACCCCACCTTCATAATTCCCTAATTCAGACCACTGACTCTCCTCCTAGATTGCTGAAAAGTCACTTCTACCAACAGACCCTCGTTGTCCATCCTCTTATTATAAGCCAAATGGATACTAATATCTGCTCTCACAATAGAGGTTCCAATGTGTAGATTTTTTTGTACAGGCTGCCGTTAGGATTCCTCTTGTCTAAAATGGTCCCTGGGGAACTAGCAAGAAGAAATTCTATGATTATTTCCTGATGCGATAAAGGGAGAGGCCTTTGCAGTACTAAATTTAAGGAAAATAATGACTCTGCTCCAATTGTGATGGCAATATCCCTAGTCAGGAATATAAAAGTAAAATGGCCACAATTTCTCGTGTATTCCTTTTTCGTATTTTTAGTTAAACAGTATTTAATTTTAATTTAATTTTCTTAAGGAAGTCTTTCTCATTAGCTCATGAAGTCATAAATTGGATCTTTTTAAAAAAATGTTATGAAGATCCTAGGGGTAAAACAGGAATAAAGACACAGACCTACTGGAGAACAGACTTGAGGATATGGGGAGGGGGAAGGGTGAGGTGTGATAGGGCGAGAGAGAGACATGGACATATATATACTAACAAACAAGGTAGATAGCCAGTAGGAAGCAGCCGCATGGCACAGGGAAACTGGCTCCCGGTTCTTTGTGGCTGTCTGGAGGGGTGGGATAGGGAGGGTGGGAGGGAGGGAGACAAAGAGGGAAGAGATATGGGAACATATAGCAGCCGCATGGCACAGGGATACCGGATCGGTTCTTTGTGGCTGCCTGGAGGGGTGGGATAAGGAGGGTGGGAGGGAGGGAGACAAAGAGGGAAGAGATATGGGAACATATGTATACGTATAACTGATTCACTCTGTTATAAAGCAGAAACTAACACACCATTGTAAAGCAATTATACCCCAATAAAGATGTTAAAAAAAAAAAATTTACAAACTGGCCCCTGAACATGGAGGGCAAGGAGAGACCAAGGCAAGAGGTAGCCACTCTGGATTGGTTGGTGGCGGGTTTAACAAGCAAGGGAACTTACAGAGGAGGCTTGTCTTGGGCGCAGCAAGATGAATAGATCTCTGCACCTGCCCACCAGAATCTTACAAGTTTATATAGAGGCCTTAACTGGGCTCAGTCACTACACCATCCAGATGGTCTCAACACCACATTGCTCTCTCATGCCTGGTCCTTGAAACCGGCTCCCACTGTGGGCTCTGTGAGCAAAACGTACATTCCAAGGACAGGGGAGGCGTGAGGAGCCTCTCATTGCCTGGGGCCAGGTGGAGGGTCAACTGACAGTCCTGTCTCATCAATTACCTACTCCAACAACAATGAAATGGTGTCTCTCACTTGTTGGTGTCCTCCCAAAAGGCTTTATCAAAGTATCTAGACCAAATTAGCAGGCAATAAATCCTTGCTATTTGAAGGCATAATCAGATAAGGAAAAAGGAGAAGTATACATATGTATACATTTATATGTGTATAAACAGAGATTAAGGGAAAAGACAATTACCTCTTTCTTACTCCTTCCGTAAGCTTTTTTTGAAAACAGCCTCTCTGTAGCTCCTCCATGGCCCTTTGGATGATGCATACAAGGACACACAAGGTCAGAAAGGACTCCCCAGTGTAGCCCTCTGGCCAAGTCCTGTCTCTTCCTCCGGACTCCATGTCCCGCCTATCTTTCCTTGCTGCTTTCTCCAACCTTCATTGATTTCATTTTCCCTAGAGCCAGCAATTCTTGTCATGGCCAGTCGACATGGCATTGCCACACATCTTCACCGTGTCATAGCTCTGGGAAGTGTCAGGAGGGAGCCTGGTTAGAATAATAGCAGAGTAGGAAGGACATGAAATCTGGAGTCAGGAAACTGGGATTTGAGCCCAGATACTCCTACTATGTTATCAGGGTCCTTCAACTCTCTGAGCCTCAGTTTCCTCTTCTGCTTACAGAAATCAGATAGGAAAATGCCTGTATGAGAGCTTCACATCAAGTGTGATACAGATGTAAGACATTATTAGTGCTTCGCCTGTGAGATGAAAAGTTCCATGGGAGCAGGGCTATGCTTTCTACCTCTTTATTCCCTTCAAGTGCTGACCGCAGGCTTGGACACACTAAAACCTGTGTAATGAATCTGCAGTGGGATGCATATAGACGCAGAGAAAAAGATGAATGTGATGATAAACATAAATGTGTTGCTCCCTTTTTCCTCAATCCTGTTTACCTCTTTCTTATTCCTAGTTCATTGCTTTGATTTCATGTTGTTTTATGAAAGAGCTAGGGAGTAAATAAATGGAGTGGAAATGAATGCAGGAGATACAGAAAAGTCATCAAATGCAAATAGGTACCCAAGTGAAGTGCACCCCGACCCACACAGTGAAACCCTTTTGAAAAGAGCAGATGGATGAATAGAGAGGGGAACAGGGTAGAGGAAGGGTGGGCACTGATATAAGAAGGTAGGTGGTTAGGGGAGAGGGTTGATGAGTCAAGGAGGCTGTGAAATTAGAAAGAGATCAAGTTTTGATAAAATACCACCACCGTGAACGACTTGTTCCAGAAGATCAGAAGCAGTTGTAACCACAAGGGGGAAAAAAAAAAATCAGAGAATTCTGGAACACCTATCTGATCATGCCACCAGCTGCTTAGCAGCCTTAATGGTCACTCTTGCTCCCAGGATAAGAGAAAAATTCTTTGCCATGGCATTCAAAGACTGTTACGGTTAAACCATAAATTGTCTCTTCAGCGTGATCACTTCTGCCATTCTCATCTTCCCCTCCATGGCCAAGCCATACTGAACTACAAATGTATCATGTGCTCTCTCCATTTTAGGCCTTTCCACATAATGTTATGCTCTTCCTGAAACATCTCATCCCTTCCACTCCATTACTTCTAGCCCCCTTATCAGGTTCATTCTAAGAAACTTTTCTTTTTTCCTAAATCTAGTTTTAGTGTTCTCTTTGTCCTACCCCATTCCCCTTGGAGTTCTCTGAACTTCTGCCATCACAGAATTTAGTATACTTTATTGTAGTTCCCTGTTTACTTGTCTGTAACCACCACCAAACAGTATGCCTCGTGAGAAGAGACTTCATCTATTTATTCATTCTTGTATTACCAGCACTTAACATTATACACACTAAGGATCTAAACAAATATTTTTAGTAGGTAAAAAAACAAACAAAACCCCCAGAAAACAATCAAAATTTTTAAAATATTTTTAGGAATATTTTTAATATATTAAAAAGTAGAGGCAAAGTATAATTAGGAATTTAAGTATAATTAGGAATTTAATAATATAATTAGGCAAAGTATAATTAGGAATTTAATAATAATTATTAAAGGCAAAGTATAATTGGAATTTAATAATAATTATTATTACTATTGGGAAAAGTATAATTAGGAATTTAATAATAATTATTAACTATCTGGGAATAGAACCTTCCCATGTATCTCACAAATCATTTTCTTTTTGGAAATTCACTATACATAAATATTGGGAAGGATTTCAGATTTCCAAAAGCACAAATAATTTTCAAAAAGAATACATTTGTACTAGCCTACCAGATTAATATATAAATGATACCTTATAATGAATATATATAGATGATCTATTACATATAAATCAACCACATTTAATAATGTATTTTAATACACAGTGAACAAAATATCCATAAAGAATTTTTCATGGGTATAAACTGAGGCAAACTTTTAAAAAGTAGCCTAACAAACAATATTTAGTAAGCATTGTTTTAAGTTATTTCAAATTTATTATTCATTTAATCCTCACAACAACCCTCTGTAACAGGTACTATTGTAATTTCCATTTTACAGGTGAAAAAACAGATTCACACAGATTCACTAATTTGCCAAAGGTCATACATATGGTAGGAGATGTAATTGGGATTCAAACCCATGGCCTGAGTCCATGTTCTTAACCATCACATATCAAGCTGTAGCAGCTTAGATACAACCAATCAATCAATTAAAAAATGTTAAATTGCCATACAAAAAAGAGCTCCCTAATAATAATTATTGGTATGCTAAAAACAGATGCCAATAATGTTGTAGTGAACAGTGTCTATTTTGAAATGATTTTGATTTCTACTTCAACTCATAAATGTCACTGTTAACAAGATACCATGGCATGCTTGAAAGAGAGGTATTACTGAACACCCCCTTCATGAAAGATCCCTCAAGCTGCAAATACATATTTTTGTCTGTCAAGCAAATTAAAACCTTGTATACAAGAAGCAGGCACTTCTTAGATTCAAGTGGTACCTGCCAAAAGTAAAGCAAGCTTGGATGACACATTATCACTCACCATAGGATTACACACTCAGAAATTTTTCAGGTCAATGATAAAAGAATAGATTGCAACTGACTTTATTTTTAGTACAGAGAATTAGGTGGATTACTTAACTTCCCACTCAATAGCCATCATCAGATTTTCTCAGTGCCTTTAAATCTATTCCCAGAAACTCCCAAGGTCTGTAGCAACCCTGTTAAATAGTTCAGATTCTTTAAAGGTCATGAAAAGTCACTGATTTCTGGAAGAATATCCAAATGAACAAAAGTAACATTCATTATAGAGTCATTTATTAGCTGTTAGATCACAGACCAAGTTTCTTAACCTCTGTGAGACTGTTTCTTTACCTACAAAACAGTATGAAAAATATCTACCTTAACTGCATTATTATGCAGATTGAAATGAGATAGTATATGCAAACTACTTAGCCTGCCACATAGAAAATGAATTTTTTAACAAATAAGTAATGTGTGTTTATCTTTTCCTAACTATTCTGACTTTCCGTAATCTCTCTGTTCTCTGAACTGTAACATTTACTATATCAAACCAGCTAGTGCTAGGTATCAAAAGCCTCTAGCTTGCTTTTTCCCCAGGCATAAACTTTCACATAAATTTATTCATTCAATATTGGTGGGAATATTTCCCAGTATTAGACAGAAAGACTGAACTAAAGGACATAAGCTGAAAAAAATACTGCCCCAAAGCATCAGTAATGTTTCTGGTGAGGCCTGACTTTCTGAGCATACTTTCAGGTTAAAGACAGAAAAAGAAAAATTTGTATTTACTTCTGGATGAAGCCAGGCTTTAGGTTCAACAGTTTCCTTCTTTTCTGCTCCATTTATGAAACTGTTAAAATCCTACTGGTCTCTCACTTTCTGAAAAATGCAAAACATAAATTCTATTCTTCATGTTTCTACAGATTGGGAGGCTGACAATGTGCATACAATGCAAATTTATTAACATAACACTTTTCTCCTTACTTTCCCCTAGTAATACTTAAATCATACCTTCTTTAAACTTTTGTTCTTATTCCAAGCAGAGTCATAAACTGAATAAAGTTCTGATTTGAAGGGATGGTACAATTTTTGTTTTATGATTTCATAGTAGAATTATGATAATATAAATAATTTGGAAATGGGGAATGTTCCTAGAATAAAGATGAAAAGCTTAAATTTGTATTTATTTTGAGCTCATAAGTTCTATGCAATTCTATTAGAAGTGCTATGCAGATGCTGACCAAGATTAGAATAGACAGAAAGATACAGATGGTGTAGTTTATTCAGTATATGTTATAGAATATATTGGAAAATGTGTGTGTGTGCACATGTATATAAGGCAAATCATACAGGCTAAACAAGAACCTTGGAGAAAATAAGGTATTATGTATACAATGAATGACAGCGTGATTCAATCTTTAAATCTTCCTGTTTCTGGCTTAACACTTTCCAGACTACACTTCTCCAAACAGACTCATATCAACCCAGGCCAGTTTAAAAATACAAAAAGGTTAGTCACCAAGTTGAGGAAATCAGAAGATTCTATTTAGGTATTAGCCAAAAGGCTGGAAAAGCTCCTCAGAAGCTGGATTCCTGACAATGGATGAGGACCTTACCATTCCAGATTCCTTGAGATCTCAGAAACCTTTGTGCAGAAAAATATAGAGGAAGGGGCATAGATATCACATGCATTAACCATCACACTGTGAGAGAAAAAGGAGATATCACCAGGTTTCCCAAAGGAATACTTAGAGTTAACAAGCAATTCATTTATAGTGAAGACCAACGACAAATTGCCGATACAGTCTGTATAATGGGAGAAAAAATTTCAACATTAGAATTGAAAAGGAAAAATAAAACAATCGAAGATGTAACAGCTTAAAATTTTAAACTTAAAATTTTAAGTGCTAAAGTCAGGTATTTATCCATGACATTTTAATCTTCTTTTTTCCCCCCTGGCGAAATTGTAATGAGAGCTATTGTTTCTCAAGGGCTCACTTTGTAACAGGCTCAAAGCTAAATGGTTCATATGAGTTACCCCATACAATTCACCAACATTTCTGAAAAAGAGGTAGCATCCCCATTTTACAGATAAGCAAACAGTGCCTCATATCACACAGTAAAGGCCAAAATAGAATTCAAATCCAGCTTCAAATTATTTAAGACCCATTTATAACTATAGATTATTTTAAGGGGAAAACAAAGAAAAAGAAGCTATTCTATCCTGTATTATCTAAGAAGTACTTTTCGTAACTGCTCTTGGTTTTTCAGAGATTAATAGTGAGAGGGCATCTAAAAGAACTACCATTCTCCAGGACTTCCCTAGTGGCGCAGTGGTTAAGAATCTGCTTGCCAATGCAGGGAACATGGGTTTGAACCCTGGTCTGGGAAGATCCCACATGCCATGGAACAACTAAGCCCATGCACCGCAACTACTGAGCCTGCACTCTAGAGCCCATGCGCCACAACTACTGAAGCCTGCGTACCCAGAGCCCGTGCTCCTCAACAAGAGAAGCCACCGCAATGAGAAGCCTACTCACTGCAACGAAGAGTAGCCCCCGCTCACCGCAACTAGAGAAAGCCTGCACACAGCAACGGAGACCCAATGCAGCCAAAAAAAAAAAAGAACTACCATTCTCCTGTATCAATGCCCACAAGAATGGAGTGAAGTTTATGGCAGACTACCAAAGTTAATATATCTATACAATACATTGTTTTAGATTGATATGAAATCAACATATGTATAGATTCCCTAGAAAATTCATAATTTAATGATGAAATAAATTACATATATAATTTTAAAAAATGACAATATATCTGCTTTGTCTAAACGCTAACATCTATCTGCTGCTATCTAAATTGAATATATTTATTTACATGACAAATGTTAATCAGGACTTGAGAGTGCCAAAAAAACATCCTGAGACTAGGCCATGGATAAAACATGATGACTGCCCTTGTAACTATCAAGGATGCATGCATATATTCTTTCACTCTTACATTCCACAAATGAGTAACTCTGTGTAACAGGTACTTTCTGTGTACTACTCAGTGCTAACTAGTATCCAAAAGCAATTAAACTTTATAGTAATATAGATACTTAATGCAAAACACCCAACCTCTCTTGCTGAATTCTGCACAAACATACAACCTATATTCACTATCCACTCTCCCAAATATTTACAACATTAAAGAAAGGAGAAGAATATCAAGAAGTTTTGGATGATGAGATGAGCCAGAAAGCCTATCTATTCAAATAGTCAACCTAGAGTTCAAAGGGCAATACTGCCAAGGAATGATCTTCAAGTACATTTCCCCCCTTTCGAGGAGGGACCATGTTTGCTTCAAAGAAAGCAGCAAGTTATTAGACTGTGCTATTAAGTTCCTAATATTCAACTTTCACATATGATCGGAAAAGTGGGATTCACATGTTAAACAGAGGACCTGTATTGTTCATTCTTATTCCTATCTCTAGCTTCAGACTGGATTTATATGACCTGGGCCAAATTTTGATGTTTGTTTTCTTTTTCTTTTTGATACACATTTGGAATCATCTTTAAAAAGAAGAAAAAATATAGAAGGCAAAAATACATGGAACGTTCATAGGGCCAAAGGTAATTTTCAATGATTAGTCTCAAAATTCAAATCCCAAATTTGTAAATATTCACATATATGCTAAGTGATTGAATAATAAAATCGTTTTTACTTGCCAATTCAATTCAAAATTGAAGAGATCAGAAATTATCTTTTCCAACTTCCTAATCAACTTCAAAGTTGAAAAGAGATCAAAAATGATCTTTTCCAACTTCCAATCAACATAGCAGACATTTAGCATAATCAACCCCTTTTTAAAACACCTGCAATAACAGGATGATAATAATAAGTGAACAATTCTAGTTCATTGGGAAATTGTTCTATTTGTTTTGCCAGAACCTTTTAATTCTGTCCTTTCTATAGGATAAACTTTTAAATATCTGAAGGCAATAACTGCCTTGTATTTTTCTATTTTCCAAGGTAAAATCATGTTCTGATCCATACCTGTTATGTCTAAAATTATTCACAAACCATGAGATCCCAAAACTGTGTATTATATTCTAGATGTGATCTGACCAGGACAGAGTACCACAAAAGTATTAGTTTATGTGATCTGGATACCATAATTAATGAAGCCTAAAATGACATGAGCATTTTTTAGTAGGTTTATGACAATGCTGACTTATATTACATGTGAGCTCAAATTTCCATTTACCACCAAATAAAATCTTAGTCATCCTATATGTGTCTACTTTGATGATCTTAAATGTAAAAATTTACAGTTGTTTTCAGTAAACTTCATTTAGGGGAAGAATATTGTATGTAATGTTAGGATTATTCTTTATATTGCAATAAACATCAAGATTTATTTAAAAAAAAGGCAGAGCAATGTGATAATCAGCAATCCACTTTAAAACTCAGAAAGTATCCAAAGGGTTAATTTTAAATAAATTTAAATAAGAATGAAATTTAATTCAGCATTTTTCAATTTAGAGATTTACAATGTCTCTGGCATCACAAGAAAGGATGGCTTATAAAAAACAAAGCGAAACGAAACTCATCCTCTGAGGAAGTTGTTATGACACAGAACAGGTGTGGAGCTCTGACTCAATAAATAAGCCTAAACCATCATCCTATATCAATCATTTATAAGACTATTTTAATTATTTTCTATTGTGATGTTACATTGAAGGTAAAAGAGGAAAGCCAGAATTTCAAGTACAAAATCCATTAAACCATGTACATCTAACACTGCCACTGAAACTGAAGGCAGATTCTATTTAAAAACTAATAAAAATATGAGTGGTTGACAAAAGACGGATTTCCTCACTTAATCATCCTTCTGTATTAACAGCTTAATTTCCTACCTGTCACTTACTCAACCAAATGCTGGATGTTCTGTAAACAAGTTTGTTTGCTTTGTATCACAGAGACTGAAGGGAAGAAAGGAAATATAGTACAATATTTCTTTTCCTGAAACAGTTACCAAAATGTTAGCCTTCATGAGCTATGATACGCCAAAGAAAAGGGTAAATTCCTTGATTCAGCAATGACCTGTCAGTTGATTATTTGCCCATTCCTGAGGGCTCTCTGAACACCTGAACAACCCACCTGTGACTTACCACAGTATTCTGGAGAGTACTCAACACAGAGCTGACAGAATGGGGCTATTATTTTGACGTGCAAATCTTGATGGCAATGAACAGGACAAATTATCTTGTTTTACACTTTGTGTGTCTTGAAAAGAAGGGAGAATGTGAGTTCTCCAACTTTAGCCCTATCCCCACGGGACATCTATTTATCTCTTTGTGGGCATGGTATTTTAAACTGTTTGTTTTATTCTGGAAACCTATCTCTCTGCTATGGCTGAAAAGCAATGGATCTCAATTTGAAAATGGGAAAAAGTTCATACTAAATATTGATAATAAGCTTAAAAATTTAATAGAATGTATAAAGTAAATGATTTAAAAAACTAGTAACCATTCACAAAGTTGTTCCCAAGTTGCTATTTATGCTCTACAAGTAGTGTAATAATGTGTCAACTTTTACAGAACATAAAATACAACATACATTTTTACTTAAATGAAAGATAAAAGTTCACTTCATATGACTAGTCATTCCTTCATAAGGGTTTTAAATAAAGTACATTAATCCAGGTGTTGCTTTATCAATCTGATACTTTGAAATTCATTGAGTATCTTAGTTCTCTAATATGGAGATTAAGTTACCACTAAAGTATATTCTTTATTACTATATTTGTAAAACTAGAGTTTATACTTTTACTTCTAGCTTTTCTGAATCAAAATTCTGTTGAATGGATCAGATTTTAACCTTCAAATACCAGAGTTCATCTTCTCAAATCTTTAAATCTCATCTGATTTCAGAAGAACGAAAAAAGACTATTGTGTCCCAGGCTAAAAAACAAAAAACAAAATAGAGGCTGCTTAAAAGAACTCTGATCAGAACAATTTCATTGCTGGTTTTAATGAATTTTTTGAATGACTCTTAGTACTAATTCTTTAGGAACAAGACACTGATTACTAAAGAAGAAAGAAAAAGAAAGCAGCCATACTCAAAGCATTTTTTGATTTTTCAGCTCTATTTTCCTGGAAATAATCTGTGCTTCACAGACATCAAGTTTTTGGTTGTCTTAATATTTGAAAAATCTGTTTCTTTTTCCATTTGAGAAGACTATACTATAATCAAAGATGAAAAAGATAGCTATTAAAAATTCCATAATTATACCCGTTAACACCTCACAGGTGATAGGAACCTTTTAGGTGGATAATGTGAAGAGTACTTCCACTTTAATGGTAAGGTTTGAGTTTGATAAAAATTAGACTTCTTTGATCTACATATGTAAATATTTTCCCCCTGAATTTGAATCTATTCAACTCTGGCATCCTAGAAAAAAATGTAAATTTTACTTTTGTTACTATTATTCATTAATAGTCTAAAGTATGGTTCCCAGTCTGTGGGCTGCAGACTTCTGTGCTTGAAGGCCCTACATTAATACCAAGCATTATCTAAAACATGAATAAATAATATGACATGCACATATATATGTTATTGCTTTTTCAAATATATGTATATTGTGTTGCGATTACAAAAACAGAAAATCATTTAAAGGTGTTACACAGTTCTCAGTAATATTTTTTTCCAGAAAATACTTTTTCAATTATATTGAGAAAATTTAACTGCAATTATGTGGGAATCCACAAAATGTTTTGATGCCAAAAACTAGTTCCATTACTCAAAAAAGTTAAGATAGCTGGAATAAATTTTTAACGAGCTATTTTAAGAAGTACTTAAGAAGATGGAAAAAAAGTCACATTTTAAAAACTAAATTAGGGGCTTCCCTGGTGGCTCAGTGGTTAAGAATCCACCTGCCAATGTAGGGGACATGGGTTTGAGCCCTGGTCCGGGAAGATCCCACATGCCGTGGAGCAATTAAGCCCGTGTGCCACAACTACTGAGCCTGCATGCCACAACTACTGAAGCCCGCGCACCTGGAGCCTGTGCTCCATAACAAGAGAAGCCACTGCAACGAGAAGCCCGTGCACCACAATGAAGAGTAGCCCCCCTTGTTCCAACTAGAGAAAACCCACATGCAGCAATGAAGACCCAACACAGCCAAAAATAAAATAAATTTACAAAAAAAACCCAACTAAATTAGAACCCCCAAAGATATGATAATAAGTAGACTTAAAAACCACATGCTTAAGAGAGTAAGAGATTTGTCATAAGCACTACTATTGTCTGAAGTAAAATACAGTCAAATGTGCCTACCCTGAAGCAAGTGTGCCAGAGTAAAAATCCCAGCTCTGCCACTTATTAGCTGTGTGACCTTAGGCAATTAAATCTCTTTGCATCTCAGTTTTCTCATCTATATCGATAATCTCATATTGAATTAAAAAATAATTACAAGAAAAGAGGCATGAATAAAGTTATTTTCCACATACTTGTAACACTACAAGGCTGAAAGTAGTACAGAACAAAACAAATGATTAAAGGTAGTACAGAAAAGATTAAGTGAAGAAGAAGAGGCTAAAGAGCAACTAACTTAAGGATGCCTTCTGAGGCACACACCTAGCTGTCACTGAATACCCATCTTGACCTAGATGGTTGTAAGGTTTCTACACTTCACTTTAACTTATAATATATTAACTCTAAGTACAGTCTGAAAAGTGAAGTGTGAATATTGCAATCAGTAGGACAACTAATTTTAAAAAGCATACAAAGAAATGCAATAATAAAGGCAAAATATGAAGTAAAATGGAGTACTGAAAAATATTCCAATAATTCAAAAGGAGGCAGAAAGAAGAAAATAGAGGAATGAAAAAATAAAAAACAGAAAAGCAACTAAATCACAGAACTAAACCCAAACATACTGACAATTATACTAAATGTAAATGGTATAAACACACCAATTAAAAAACCTGAGACCTAACTAAATGTTACCTATATGAAACTGAAATGAAATTAAGAAATAGATATGTTAAAAGTAAAAGAATGGAAAAAGATGTCCCAACAACAGCAAACTATATTCTTTTAAAAATCACATGGAACATTCAATAAGATAGGATGGCATCCTGGATCATGAAACAAATCTATCACATTTAAAAGAACTGAAATCATACAAAGCATGTCTCTGACCATAACAATTAACTAGTAGTTAAAAACAATAAGATATGTGTAAAATTCCCAAATATTTGGAAATTAAGCAACATACTTCTAAATAATCTATAATAAAATAGGAAGTCTTAGGGGAGAAATTAGAAAATTTTGAGCTGAATGCAAATAAAAATAAAACATATCAAAAAAATTGTGAAATGCAGCTAAAGCAGTACTTTGAAGGGAATCTATAGTATCTGAAGAAAGGTTTTAAATCAATAACCTAAGTTTCCACCATATGAAACAAGAATAAGAAGAGCAAAAAATACCCAAAGGAAGAAGAAAGAAGGACAGAAAGAGGAAGGAAGGGAGGGAGGGAGGGAGAAACGGAGGGAGGAGAAGAACAGAGATCTGTTAAACTGAAAACCAAAAAGCAATAGAAAAAAATCAATGAAACCACAACCTGGGTCTTTGAAAAGATCAATAAAATTGATAAACTGCTACTAAAATGGAAAAGTGAAAAGAGAAAGAAGACACAAATTGCCAACATCAGAAAGGAAAGAGGAAATCTTACTCAGACCCTTACAGACACTAAAGGATAAGAAAAAACAGTGAACTCTAAAGGTATAAATTTGACAACCTAGATGAAATGAACAAAATTCCCTGAAAGACACAAACTTACAAAACTTTTCCAGGAAGATAGATAACCAAAATTGTCTATTATCTATTAAAGGTACTGAATTCCTAGTAAAACAAAAACAAACTGCAACAAAGAAAACTCCAGACTCAGATGGTATTAGTGGAGAATTCTAACAAATACGTAAGGAAGAAATATTGATTCTAAATAATCTCTTCCAGTAACTAGAAGAAAGGAAATACTTCCCATCTCATTTTATTAAGAGAGTATTATTCTGATACTAAACCAAAGAAAATGTAAAACAATTATACACAAATATCCATCATGAGCACTGACAGAAAAATCCTTAACAAAATATTAGCATACTGAATGCAGTAATATATAAAAAGAGTAATACAACATGACTTACTGGGTTTATTCTGGGAATGCAAGACTGGTTTAACATTTCAAAGTCAATGTAATCCAAGATTTTAGCAGTCTAAAAAAGAAAAATCCCATATTCATATTGATAGATGTAGGAAAAGTATTTGACAAAGTTCAAAATCCATTCATGATTAAAAACTCTGATCAAACTAGGAATAGAAAGGAACTTTCTCAACTTGTTAAAAGGCATCTACAAAAATGTCTAAGCTACCATCGTACTTAATGGTAAAACACTAAACACTTTCTCATTAAGATAAGGAACAAAACATGGATGTCCACTGTCACTACTTCTATTCAACATGGTACTGGAAATCCTTGTAGGAAGTCAGAAAAACAAGCATACAGGTTGGAAAGGAAGAAGTAAAACTATATTCATTCACAGACAACATGATTAAGTACATACATCCCAAGAAATCTACAAAGTACCAAGAGGTACAAAGAACCAACAGTGAGTATAGCAAAGGTGGCAACATACAAAACTCAACCATATTTCTAGATACTAACAATAAACAACTAGAAACCAAAATTAAACAATACCACATATAATACACCTCAAAGAAAAAGAATTACTTAAGTATAAACTTAACAAAATATGTGCAAGTTCTCTGTGCTGCAAACTACAACACACTGAAATAAAAGAACATCTAAATAAATGGATAGACAATGTTTACGACTGGAGATTCAATGTTGTTACGTTATAAATTCTCCCCAAATTGTTCTATAGATTTTAAATAATCCCAAACAAAACTCCAAAAGGAGTTTTCAAAGATAATGACAACCTGAGATGATACTTTATATGGAAATGCCAAGGAAGCAGAATAGCTAAAACAGCTTTTGAAAATGAAGAACAAAGTTAAACACACTGATTTTAGATCCTACTATAAAGCTGTGATCATTAAGACTGTGTGATTTACTGAAAGGATAGACAGAAATGACCCACACAAATATGGTCAACTGATTTATGACAAAGGTGTACAGGCGATCCAATGGAGAAAGGGTAGTCTTTTTGACAAATGGTGCTAGAACAATTTTGCATGCACATGTAAAAATGGACCTCTACATATAACTCTCACTAGATATGAAACATCAAAAATGAATTATGGATCTAACTGTGAAATGTAAAACTGTAAAACTTTCACAAAAGCGGAGTATCTTCAACAAATCATGTTGGCAAAACTAGGTATCACATGCAAAAGAATGAAGCCTTACCTTATATCATGTATAAAAATTAACTCAAAATGGATCAAACACCTAAACGTAGGCCAAAACTATAAAACTCTTAGAAGAAACCAAAAGGGAAAAGTTTCATGACATTGGATTTCCTGGAATGACACCAAAAACACAGGAAACAAAGTAAAAATAGACAAATTGGACTACATCAAAATTAAAAGTTTCTGTGACTCAAAGGACAAAATCAACAGAGTAAAAAGGCAACCTATAGAAAGGCAGAAAATATTTGCAAATAATATATCTGATAAGGGGAAAATATCCAGAATACGTAAAGAAATCCTACAACTCAACAACAAAAAAAATCACATTAAAAAAATGGGTAAAGGACTTAGATATTTCTCCAGAGATGCCATACAAAAGGCCAAGAAGCATATGAAAAGATACTCAACATCACTAATCATTAGGAAAATGCAGATCAAAACCACAAAGATGTATCACCTCACACATACTATTAAAAAACAACAACAACAACAAAATAAAACCCGGAAATAACAAGTGTTAGCAAGGATGTGGAGAAATTGGAACCCTTGTACACTGCTGACAAAGTGTGGGAGTTCCTCAAAAAATTAAAAATAGAATTACCATATGATCCAGCAATTCTACTTCTGGATATATATCCAAAATAACTGAATGCATGATCTCAAAGAAATATCTGTATATTCATGTTCAAAGCACCATTATTCACAATAACCAAGAGGTGGAAACCCATGCAGCCACAAATGGATAAATAGATAAGTAAAATGTAGTGTGTGTATGTATGTATGTATGTATGTATGTATGTGTGTGTGTGTGTGTGTGTGTGTATATATATATATATATATATATATATATATATATATATATATACAGGCTATAGAATATAATCTATATAAAAGGCTAATAGAATATTAGCCTTTTAAAAAGAAAAGAAATTCTAATACATGCTACAACATGGATGAACCTTGAATATTATATGTTAAATGAAATAAGCCAGTCACAAAAAGACACATACTTCAACTTGTCTGAAGTATGTAGAGCAGTCAAATTCATAGAAACAGAAAGTAGAACGGTGGTTGCCAGGGCTGGGTGGAGGATGTGATGGAGAGCTGTTTTACGGGATAGAGTTTCACTTTTGCAAGATGAAAAAGTTCTGGACATTGGTTGCACAACAATAAATATACATAACACTACTGAATTGTATACTCAGAAATGGCTAAGATAGTACATTTTATGTTGTATGTTTTTTTACCACAAAAAAATTTTTTTAAATTATTTATGACCCTGGGTTAAGCAAAGAGTTGATCAAAAAAACCCTGAAAAACAAAATAAGGACATTGAACTTCAAGATTAAAAACTTTTGCTCTGTGAAATACTGTTAAGAGAAAGAAAAGATAACCCACAGACTAGAAGATATTTGCAATATACCTAACAAAGGATTTTTAATCAGAATATAAAGAATGAAAGTAAGAAAACCACCCAATTTAAAAAGTATAAATAGGTCAAAAGAATTTAAAACACTTCTCCAAAGAAAATATTCTAATGACAAATGAGAGCAAAAAAAGATGCTCAATATTAGTCATTAGAGAAACACAAATTAAAACCACAATAACTTAACACTACATATCTATTCGAATGGTTAAATTTTTTTTTTAAACTGACCATACCAAGTGCTAGCAATGCTGGCAGGGATGCCAGATAGTTCCAACAATCTGAAGATGAATATGGCAGTTTCTTATGAAGTTAAGCATAGAGTTAGTTACCCTATGACTCAGTAGTCCCACCCTAGTAATTATCCTAAAGATATGAAAGCTTACATTCACACAAAAATCTGTGCACCCATGTTTACAGTAGAATTATTCATAGCAAAAATTGAAAACAATCTAAAATGTCCTTCAACAAGTGTATGGGTAAACAAACTGAAGTGCTTCTATACAGTGGAATACTACCCAGCAAAAGGAACAAACTACTGATACATACAACACAGATAAATTGCAAAAACTTAAGTAAAAGCCATGTTTAAAAGGTTACATACTATATACTTCCATTTATATGACATATGAAAAAAGGCAACGGTAGGGACAGAGCAGTAGTTGCCAGGGGTTAGTGGTGGAAAGAGGGTTTGACTACAAAGGTGCAGCCTGAAGAAATTTTTTGGAGTGAATAATTGTTTTGTATTGTGATTGTAGTAGTAGCTATACAATTTTGCACATTTGTCAAAACTCACATACCTCTACACAAGTTAGTAGCTCTGTAACCTTGGTCAAGTTTCTTAACCTGTCTGTATCTCAGTTTCTCACCTATAGCATCGGGTATGGTAATCGTATTGACCTCATAAAGTTAAGAAGATTTAATGATTAAAATACTTGGAGCAAAACTTAGATTCAGGATATGTTGAATTTGAAATGCCTTTGGGATATCTAAGTAGGCAATTCACTGAAGAGGTCAGAGGAAATCTCTGAGCTGAATCAGGGACAATGATGTTGATTCCAGAAGCCGTGGGTGTGGATGAGAGTGCCCAAGGACACAGAAGAAGAGGGGTCCTAGCACCCAGTCTTCATGAACTGCAACATTTTATGGCTAGACAGAGGAGAATAAATATGCAAAGGACTCAAGAGGGGACAGAAATAGACGTAAAACCAGGAGATTATTACGTCATATAAAACAAAGTAAGAGAATGTTTCAAGAGGAAGGAGTGGATAGACACTGAATAAAGCTAACAGATGATGACCGGGACTTTTAGATTTTCTTTTTTGTTTTCGTTTAGTAACAAAACCCCTCAATTCAAGCTGTGCAACCAGCTACTCAAAATACAGAATGTATTTATTTTGCAGCCTCTCTTGTAGCTGAACATGGTCATGTAGCTAAGATTAGCCAATGGGATGTAAATGATACATGCAATTTACAGGTTATGTCAAAGTGAGGGACTGAGCTATTACTTCACCTCCTCATTTTTTTTTTAACATCTTTATTGGAGTATAATTGCTTTACAATGGTGTTAGTTTCTGCTTTATAACAAAGTGAATCAGCTATACATATACATATATCCCCATATGTCCTCCCTCTTGCATCTCCCTCCCACCCTCCCTATCCACCCCTCTAGGTGGTCACAGAGCACCGAGCTGATCTCCCTGTGCTATGCGGCTACTTCCCACTAGCTATCTATTTTACGTTTGGTAGTGTATATATGTCCATGCCACTCTCTTACTTCGTCCCAGCTTACCCTTTCCCCTCCCCGTGTCCTCAAGTCCTTTCTTTATACCTGCGTCTTTATTCCTGTCCTGCCCCTAGGTTCTTCAGAACCATTTTTTTTTCTTTTTTTTAGATTCCATATATATGTGTTAGCATACGTCATTTGTTTTTCTTTCTGACTTGCTTTACTCTGTATGACAGTCTCTAGGTCCATCCACCTCACTACAAATAACTCAATTTCGTTTCTTTTTATGGCTGAGTAATATTCCATTGTATATATGTGCCACATCTTCTTTATCCATTCATCTGTCGATGGACACTTAGGTTGCTTCCATGTCCTGGCTATTGTAAACAGAGCTGCAATGAACATTGTGGTACATGACTCTTTTTGAATTATGGTTTTCTCAGGGTATATGCCCAGTACTGGGATTGCTGGGTCATATTCACTTCCTCATTCTTGCTCACCTGAATGAGAACCCAAGTGACATGAGTGATGTTTCTTACCATGTGGCCTAAGGGATGGTACAGCAGCAAGACAGAAGGAACCTGAGTTTCTGACACCATGGAACCACCATATCAGTTAGTGGCTCCAATGTGTTAAATTACTCCCTTTAAAAGACTCTTAACTGAAGATGCAGTAGCCTCGGTATTTCAGAATTCATCACAGCAGATTTACGAGAAGGGACATATACAAAGAATGATGTTAACATATATATTTTTTTAATTTTATTTATTTATTTATTTGTGACTGTGTTGGGTCTTCATTGCTGCACGTGGGCTTTCTCTAGTAGCAGTGAGCAGGGGCTACTCTTTGTTGCCGTGCACGGGCCTCTCACTGCAGTGGCTTCTTTTGTTGCGGAGCAAAGGCTCTAGGCGCGCAGGCTTCAGTAGTTGTGGATCGCAGGCTCCAGAGCACAGGCTCAGTAGTTGTGGCGCACGGGCTTAGTTGCTCCACGGCATGTGGGATCTTCCCGGACCAGGGCTCGAACCCGTGTTCCCTGCACTGGCAGGCGGATTCTTAACCACTGCACCACCAGGGAAGCCCCGATGTCAACATATTTTAAAGCAAATACTTAAACAAAAGGCACAACGTACGACATATACATTAATAATACAAGAATTATCTGATCACAAAAAGCACATGATACCTTTCTACAGTTTGAAACTGACTGATAAGCATTTTAAACTTTGCATATATTTGGAAATTCTCACAAGTGATTCTTCATTTTGTTGGCTTTTAGAGGGAGTGAGGGGCTGAAGTAGAGAATCAATGTAAGTAATTAGGTTACTTCCCATGTTAATAATGGGAATAATGAGAAAGAAGAAAAAGAACTACTGATCTAGAAATTAGACATAGATTTGGTCTGTGCTGTTTGTTTTGGCTATTATTTAAAGCTTTAACTATAAGTATTTTTTTTCAGTCATGGAAAAGAAACTTCAGTACAATTTTAATTGAATTCTTAGCTATCACAATTAAGTATAAGAAAATACATTCGTTAGATTATTCAAGACTAAAGGTATACAACTGATTTCTATATATCTTAATGACTCACATTAAATAATAGAATAACATAAAAACTCCAAATCTAACTTTAAAAAAATATAATCTGTATTTTACAAACAATCTCCAAATTATTTCTTTACTGGAAATTTGGAAAGGAGTAGGAAACCCTGCATCTTTTATGCCTGCAGAGAATTATCAAAAGCCTGATTCAAGTATCAAAAAAATGTTTGAAGCTAAGAGGAAAAAAAGTAATAATTATTTACTAAAGCTTTTTTTATGTTTACCCTCTGATGCTTCTACCAACAATTTCCAGCAAACTACCAGGAAGATGCTTGTTTCTTAGACACAATGGATTTTTTTTCCGACTAAATGCATTTCTGAACTAAAAGCATACAAAGTTAATAAACGGAAGGAAAAACAAATACAGTGTTGTCATTTCTAAATTATATTCTTAAAAGGTTTAGGGGTATCATTTGTGGAACACAAAGAGATTTCCTTCTCTAACAGCATTCCAGGACATCACT
>NW_006798658.1:371308-382579 GCF_000442215.2 Lipotes vexillifer | reverse complement strand
ATCACTCTTTCCTGCCTACCAGCAGACAAGATTATACTTGTCTGGAATGTCAGTGAAGTATTTATACAAAGGCAGTTTTTCAGAATCTTCTTATTGTGAACACAAAACAGGAAATACAGTAATACCATTGGTATACGTTAAACACTATTTAGTATAAACTGTGTTTCTCCCTTAATAAGTTAACTAGGTTAACCTCCAAGAGAAGGAGACGAAAATGAGCACATCTCTAAACACAAACCACCAGTTGTTTGCAGTCGGCCAGACCAAAGGTTCAGGGAAAAAACCTCAATTAAACTAAGAATTTGCCACACTGTGTTTTAGTAAGCGTTACGCTACAGTCTCTAATAAAAACTCATTTTTCCCAAGTTCACAGGGGAAAATAAAAGTATTCTATAAAAGTTAATATATTATTGAATGAAAAACAACCTAATAATAAATTAATTTAATTGAAATACTGATTTGGAGGCAGAAAAGACAAATTTCTATGTAAAGGGGCCACCCATCAAAAACACCAAATAAACCATTTCACATTCTAAAAAATATTTTTCCATTTTTTTTCAATAAAAAAACCCCCCAAAAACAAAGAAGTATTTACCTTCCATAAGTAAAAAAAAAAAAAAATTAATTCTACAAACCTACTACTGAAGAGTTTTAAACTTTATTTACAAATAGATTATAAAGTACAGCTGGTATCCCAAGTAATAATAGAATAAGTCTCACAGAGATAAATTTTAATTTTCCGTATGATAGCAAAATGAACTTTGGTTTGACTGCCCCCTGCTGATGTGAAATTTTCAGAACTACAAAAGTTGATTTGATAAAATTTTAATTTTTTAAACTGTTTTTACTCAGAAATTGGTTTCAATTTCTTACTGAAAACTAAGGAGATTTAAATATTTAAATAACCTCTGTGTCTTATTTTCACTCAATGGACAAATATTTGTGGAATATCTATGACCTGACACTTATCAAAAATATGGTTTCATCTCTCTGACCCCAAAATACTTACAAGTTATTAGAGGGACAGGAAAAATCTGGAAAATAATAAACTATTAGAGAAAATCAAGAACTAAACTAAGTGATACTGAAGAGAAGTAAGCTAGAGAAAGAGAGATTGGTAGGGCCAAATTAGTTTTAAAAACTTAATGAAAAAGTTAAGAATGAGACAACTGAGAAAAAGTAATGAGGACATATAAAAGAGACAAAATAAGAAAAAGCCTGGAGGAAATAATGAACACAGGACACCAGGAGATTTAATTTCCAGAATAAATGGACAAATGTTCTGTGAGAAAAGAAAATAGTGAGAGGTTGGGGCCCAACTTTTGAAACTAAAAAAGCCAGAATAAAGCGCTGGACTTGAGGCAAACAACAAGGAGCCACTGAAGTTTCCTCAGCAGTATGATAACCTGGTAAAGCAGTATCATAAATGGGTAAAGCAGCATAATAACTTGGTTAAGGACAATCCTTTAGGAAGAGTTCCGTGAAATAGAACAAAGAGGAAACGGAGGAAGAAGAGCCAGCGGGCAGAGAAACTGGTGAAGAGACAACTATAATGAGCCAAGGAAAGAAGTCAACCAGAACGGAAGCAATGGGAATGGAACTGGGTGCCTGATTGGATTTAGATTTTTGTCTAATTCTTATGCCATATTAAGGGATTGCTCAATTCAACTGAAATAAAAGAGGAGTAGTGGACAAAGAGTTAACAGAAGGGAAAACTGTAGTGTCACTGGAGTTAATGGGATACAGTTTCAAGAAGATGTGAGTAGTCAGCGGGATCAAATTTGTGGAATTCAAAACAAATAAGAACCCTTAAGAAGCCATTAAATTTTGTCCGGCAGCCAATGGTGACCCTCACATACTCACTTTTAATAAAGTTGTACAGTCAGGAGGAACTAGAGAGCTTAAAATTTTTTAAATTGAGATGAGATTCAGAAACTAAGTAGAGGAATTCACTTTAGGGAGAACATGTCCATCTTAGCGTAGAGGAGAGGAGGAACACGTAAATAACAGGGCAGAGCTACGTTTACAGTTAAAGATGGGATGCATGAGGAATTTCATGGCAAATGGTCTCAATTATCTCTATAAATCAGTTTCCAAGTTCACTTCTCAAAAAAAGAATGATAGATTAATATTCAGGAAAATACTTGGAAAATATTTGATATCACTTTTCTACATCAGAGTCCAGTTTCTACTGGAGATATCCAGTCCCAAGGGACGGCTTCATCTAGCCAAGACTTCTTATTTTTCTATACCCATCTAGAAAAATCTGTGTGCTATTTTGTAAAAACGTTCAAAGCTGACCCACTGATGACACTGCTTCCGACACATACAAATATAGTTTTTCCAAACATGGTTTACGTGAAGACATCTGGAATGGAGCACACAACTCAATAACAGACCTTATTCACATGCTATAGGTAAAAGTGGTAATGGTAAGACCTTATGGAAAAATAATGTGTCTTCTAAGATAAAAGTGTAGTTTTTAGAATCACCAAAACAAACAAACATGGGAAATCATAATTTCTGAATTTTATGTTACATTTTCTTTGTAAAGAAATTTCTCTTAAAAGAAGTATAATACCAAAGTTACATTTCAGTTAATTAATTTGCTTACAGAGCAAATTATGTGTAATGTTTCTGATCCAAGTTCACTACCTTGTGTCATTGTAATGTCACTTGTAAAAAATGACCAGTGTAATGATAAAGTTTCCTCTTAAAACTCAAAAAATGATGCAATAAATCTCAGGATATGCAGAGGTCCAATAACATATTATTTTATTGAAGAGGTCACCAATTGGTTTGAGGCAAGGTCTTATTCTTCATGACTAAATATTCTGAATATTACAATAAAATTGATATGAGATGTTAACACTTATTGATACTTCCTAGAAAAGATTAAAAATCAGCAAGAACTCCCAAGTATTTTTACAATGAATAAAAGTGCTACACTGATTACATATCTATATAATGGACCAAAGTAAGTTCTCTCTAAAGTTAAATAGGCAGAGATCTGATAATAATTTTTTTCTTTTAAATTGAAAAAGATTACATGTTATTAAATAAAATTTTAGAAAAAGAAAAAAGAATTAACCATTTTTTCTTCTTTGAATATTGTCCTCTAGTCTTTATATACATGAATACATTTTATAGCAATAGTTATTTTAGATATTTCAAACAACTTTTGCAATTAAAAATGTCAGTTTTCCATTTTCAAACTCAAGTAAAGGGATTTTTCCAAGGCAATTGCCTCCTGAAGAAGAAATAAAAGTTCCTCTGACAAGAGACTTAACTGCAAAAAAATAAAGAGGTCAATTTTCAGAAAGTAAAATATATATGATAAAACAATAGGAATGACAATTTTAAATCTGAGGCATGCAAAGCAGATTTCGACATTGCATGTAGGACACATCTGGGTGAAGAGCAGAGGTGTATTTCAAAACACTACCTACAATGAATATGTTGTCTAACAAGTGTGTAATTGAAAAAATATAACATGGCCAAAATAATAGCTTTATACTATATTCATTAAAGTAGGTGAATATAAATACAAGGAGATAGCCCTATGTATAGAAAGAAGAGTTTACCAATACAATATCAAAAATCTTTCTTTCTGGTATTTTTCTTCATTAGCTATTATTGCATTAAACATCAAAAGTAGCAGTATTATGTTAAGAGGATAGTTAAATCAAATATATGTATCCCAGAGCAAATCTACCTCTTTCCTATCAGCATATCCTGAGGAACTATTTACCTGATTATCTAAATATTACCCTAGAAACTAAAACAGGTAAGTTTTGAATATACAGACTGGAAAAAGAGGGTGCTGTGCGGACATGAGTGAGGCAACAAAACAACAAAAACCAAGTAGGAAATTGAAAGAGTACATTGGCCCCTGGGTCAGAAATGAAAAATATGGGGTGATGGTATCCCTGAGAGTGACAAAGCCAGTTTAAAATAAAAAGCTAAATTTGCCCCCTAAAAAGTTTTGTAAACAGTCAGCCTTGAATATACTCATCTTTTAAGAACTTAGAAGGAAAAAGGTTATTATGCTCCAAGGGATACAAAAAGGCCTGTGGAATTTGACTCAATTAAAATAGTCTATTTAGACAAGGTTACAGAACAAAGTATCTTGAATTTGACAGCAGTAACAATCCTCACTCACCAAGACTTATTTAGTCTTGCCTGAGGGACATGTTTAGGTCCTGTATACGATGACAGCACACATAATAAGAAAAATAATTTATGTATATATAAATTGAAAGGATGGTTAATTCTAATTATCAGTTTTATTGGTAAATAGTAATGAATAAAATGATATCATCATCACACCAAAGTCCTTTATTCATTATTAACAATTATTATTGCCTTTTTTTGGTTTTTAAGGGTTTCTCTAGAAGTTATGTGGATAAAAGCAAGACAGAAAATGTCAGAAAAGATACAGGAAGAACATTAAATATGGGCATTATGTTAATGACTCACTGTACAAATTCAAATGCAATGAATTGTTTCCTCAACAGGAGTGATTAATTTGCAGGGATCCATCCAAAGTCCCTTGACCAGTATTTGCAACAATTAAGACAAAACTGAAATGGCTGGTCAGGGCTGATGATAGATTCTGTGAGTTTGGAAGAGATGAAAATCACTGGTCACTACAAGAAAATATCCCATAATTACGGCCTCATTAACACAATACTATCTAAACTGAACCTTTATCTTTGTAATCTGGTCTAAAGCTCGCTAAGCCCCAGCACATCTAGCTCATCAATTCTACAGGAAATGTTATGATTTTCAAGAATAAACAAGTTGCAAATGAAAGCCAAATGGGGAGTGAAGACAGATCCACCCTGCATACTACTCTATTGCATCTTAATTTTTTATGACTAAGAAGAGAAAGTGTGGAAAGTGGAAAGCAAAGTACATAATTTCCTAGACTCTTCAGAAAAGATCAAGGATACTTATTGCTTATCTCATCTCTCTCTGAAAGCCAAGGTTATGATCCTCAGGCTCCTCAAAGACAAGAACAAGAGACAAAAGGAGATGGAGTGAAATGGTAGAACAAATAAACTGTATAAATGATACAAGAAACTTGCCCACACTCAGAATTACCTTTTCACTTTCAGCACTAGTCAACTGTAACTCTTCATAAATATTTCTTTCTTTCTAAGACAGCCTGTCTTGATTTTTGCTTTAATATTTTTATAATTTCTTTAAGCAAAATCCCATATTGTTGAAGAAAGCCTCAAATATTTCTAATTTTAAAATTATGGAGACATATTTTTCCCAACAAAGAGAAAACCTAGGTTATCAGCACCTAAAAATATCAAACACAAAATTAAAAAACTGTCTTTTTTAAAGGTGAAGGCAATATAAGAGAATTCTCAAGAAACAAAAAGAAAATACAAATTTACAGAGGCAAGCTAATGAAAAATAGCTAACTCTAGAGCAGGCATTAGCCTTGAGTGTATCTGAGGATTCCTTGTGGTCCAGAAATTAATGAATCCCATATATCTGTGAAAGTTAAAAAAAAAAAAAAAAAATCAAGGGCCTGGCCTTGGTGGATGGTTGAATCAGAGGGAGCACATAGAGAAGTGACTCCCAAATGGGACATCTTAAATAGGTCAACACTGCCTAACCCAGCCTACAGAATATGGCATCATAGCCTTAGATCTTGGTAAAAGAGAAGTAAAGAAAAAAAAGACTCCCCATAGAATTGATAATCATGAGTCTTAAGACTACACACATAGCCCCCAAAACCTCAAACTAAAAATTTAGTTTAAATTGGTCCTGGACACCCCAGTAGCTATAAGCACACTTAGTGTGCAGAACCTGGCTTCTAAATACCATTCTCCATCAAAATGAATCAGGGCCCCTTGAGAAGTGGCTGATTTCAGGACTGGAGCAGGGAAAGTATATTATCAGTCCAGGACACATTGTGCCAGAAAGAATGTATAAAAGAATGATGGAGATATAGCAAAACGGTATGGCAGCTAGAAGTTGCTCCAAGTGGCCTAAATTGGGACAATGTGAACATCAAGATAAATAATGATAGTAAAGGATTAAAACTCACTGAACAAAGTAAGAATTCATAAGTCCATAGTGATAAAAACAAGGAAAAAGGGAACATTCTTCCACATAGTAGAAAGCCAATCAATAGACAGAAAAATGATGTAATGAGAAAAACCACCATTTGGCAACCATTGTAATAATAACTGGTTCAGGCAAGAAGCATCAATAGATTCTAAAACTAGTGGTCAAAGTCTGAGTTGTACTAGAGTATTTAAACAATCTTACAATATACCTCAACAAGATACTTATAAACTGTAATGGAAAAATAGTAATTTTACAGTAAAGAAACCTGGAAGACACCACCTTAACCAAGTGATCAATGATAACATCACTAGTAACGACATTATACAAATCAAAGTCATGTGCCTCCTGATATAAGAAGAACATACATGTGATATTCCTGTCAAAATGCATAACCTGAATCTACTCATGAAGAAACAGGAGAAAAATCTAAATGGAGGGACATTCTATAAAATAATTGTCTCATACTTGTGAAAACTGTCAAAATCATGAAGGATAAAGACAGAGGAACTATTTCAAATTAAGTGAGAATAAAGAGATATAACAACTCAATGCTGTACATGATACTGTATTTTCTTTTCTACAGAGGATATTATTAGGATAATTAACAAAATGTGAGGATCTATACATTAGATAACATTATTGTGTCAGCATCAGTTTCCCGATTTTTATCAATGAATTGTGATTTTGTATGAGAATGGCCTTGGTTTTGAGGGAGCATACATATAAGTATTTATGGTCAAAAGGCACTGTACCTGTAACATTCTTTCAAATGGTTAAGAAAAAGTACAAAAATACGGGTAGACAGAAAATGGACAAATTAAATGTGGAAAATGTTAACAATTGGGAAGCTTGGGTTAAAGATATAAGGGAATTTGTTGCAAAATTACTATAACTGTTCTGTAAGTCTGAAATAATGTCATAAATAAAAAAGTTTTTTTTTTTTAAGTTTTTTGTTCGGTTGATAGTGTCTCTAGGTCCCTTGCAGAATAAAAACAAACTCTCTGGGTAGTAAAAAAAAAAAAAAATGTTAAGTTCAGATCTCAAAAAATAAACTTTCAAGAAACATGAGCTAACAATAAAAATTGACACACACATACAAAATAGAGGAAATACACCACCAAAGAACCAGTTATTATAAAACACAGAATCAGATCTACAAAGATTGAATATATTGGAATTTTTTGGAAACTGAATATAAAATGACTATATTTAATATGCTTAAAGAAATAAAATGGAACTAAAAGCATAATAATGGATAAATAAGATACAGTGACAAATGAAAACTAAAAGGTAGAAGTCCCTAGTTATCTATTTTTTAACAAGCTGTAAAAATGTATATGGTAGAGAAGAAAGGCCAAGGCGATGGACTTTCAAGTCAGACAATCTTGTTCCATCACATACTTTTCATATAACCTTGATCAAATTATTTAACCTCTATGCCTCACTTTCTTTATCTGTAAAACAGGATTAAGAGTACCTCCTCATATGACTGCTATAAGGACTAAGTGAGTGGGCTAATTTATACAAAGAATTTAGAACAGCATCAGCACATAAAAAATCTTCAATTAACACTGTAATATTAATGGTAGTGGTAGTGTTTTTCAGAAATATATCCACACCCAAACTTCTTAAAGCCTCTTATTATCAGAAATAAAATATTTCTGTATCAGGCTATAGCAGGATATAGCAGGATCAGTATTATTAACATAACAAATAAAAAACTTAATACTTTTATGTGTTAGGCAGAAGCCTCTCGGAATCCTCTCAAAAACTTTCTTACCTAACATTTCTATTCCTCACAATTGAAACAGACCAGGCTATTCTTCCTAAGCTACTTCTACTCTTCAACCCATTCAGGTTACCTTATCTAAATATACAGCCTTTCCTCAGACTGAGCATCTATAATGTTATTCATTGAAATACTGAGCTGGGAGCACAGGTAGTTTTAACTATGCTGCCTTAATGCAATGCACACTGTCACTGAACACTGGAACTATAAAGGACCTTAGTGCCTAAAACAACCTGAGATGCTTTTAGATAATACATGGATACTACACTAAATAAATAACATAAAAAATTTATTCCCTTTCAATTTTCGAATTTTCACGTTTAATTTTTAAACTTCTTTAATTTCAAATTCACATTAAAGTTGCAAGAATAAGAATAGTACAAAGAACTCTCATGTAACCTTTACTCAAATTCATCTATTATTAACATTTTACCCTTCTGCCTTATCTCTGCTCTCTTGTTCTAGTGTGCTGTGGGTTTTTGTAGTTGTTTGCTTTTGTTTTTTTGAACCATCTGAGAATAGGCTGCATACATCATGGTCCTTTACCAAATAAGAAAGTTTCCATTTACTGGTATGCTTTTCACATCTCTCTAAACAACTGCAAATCTTGTTTTGCTCAGAGCCCTCTGCAAAGATCATATTTAACTTTTGCTTCATAGCACTGCTTTATTTGCATTGTTTATTTTTTACTGTTGTTTTTATTTATAGTAAGTGCTCCTTTTAGGGAGATATAAATTGTCCTTAAGTGTTTAAAATGTCAACTGCAGAAAAATATAAAGCAAATAGCAATAAGGTGCTGCAGTAAGGCGAATATGGCAAATTCATGGTGATGCATGGGGGAATACACAATTTAGAAAATACTCAACTAGTCTCAGTATCTTTTTTCAAAAGGAGAGTACGCTGCTGGCTGGGCAAGAGCATAATACAGATGTCTAGCCCAGTCTGGCACTCATGCTAAGTGAGTAAGTTAGAACTTAAGAGTTCAGGCTTCCTTTAGGTCACTTCTCTTTCAATTTCATCACAGAGGAATATCACAAAAAGTCTTAATTTTCCAATACACAATAGTGCTTGTGATGACTGGCTAAACATCCCTGGCTGGTATGCCTCACTTCCCCTTCCTTGCCTAACTTTTGCTCTCTTGTTCTGGGTGCATACCAACAGTCAGTTGGGTCTATTCCCATACTACCTCTTTTCCTTTCTATATTCTATTCAATATATATTAACTGAGCACTTAATTTGTCCAGACATACCTAAAGAGTGAAACATCAGTGAATAAAACACAGTTTTAAAATCCTGAATCAAAAATTCTAGCTTAACAATTATTTAATATTAAAGTAACATTATGTAAATAAATATTACATAAGCCAATAAAATATGACTGTTAAAAGAACATTACTATTTCCAGGAAAACCAAGGTAAATGCTTCAAGAAAATTCAATAAAGGTGAGTAACTAAAGTAACTGTTAATTTGGTGTAAATAGAACATCTGTAGAAGAATAGGGACACTCAGAGTGTCCTAAGTTTTCACTCTATAAAAGTCAAACACTGAAATCAATAAATGAAGTTTAGATCAGAGATATCATGGAACACCAAATCAGTGGACTATTCTCAAAGAAAAGCATTTTCCCTTAAAAAAAATGAACAGGAAATTAATGAGTATCTAAATGTTTTGTTAAAGTAAAATCATTAAACCTCATATAAAATATTTTAATGATTCTTTACTGACTTTTTCAATTAACTACTAATTGCTGGTACCAACCTGGAAATCCTGACACATTCAAAATTACTGATGAAAGGGCAAAATGGTAGAACTAGTATACAAGGAAACAAGCCAATATCTATCAAAATTACAAAGGCATTTATCCTTTAATTCAGCAATTCCACTTTACAACAAACTTGTACAAGTACAGAATAACACTTGGACAAGGTTATTCATCAACGTACTGTTAGTTATGGCAAAAGACTGGCAACAGCTTAAGTGTCCATCAAAAGGGGACTATTTGTATGTAGTTCTGTGTCTATGTAGCCTACAAAAGGATGAGGAAAATACCCATATACTGAGAAGGAAAGATCTCCAAGGTACAAGGCTAAAGGCAAAAAGCAAAGCACTGAGCAGTATGCACAGTTTCCTACATTTTGTATATCTATGGGGGACATGGGTTTAGAAACAATAAATATACATATTGCTTGTATTAAAAACAGCATTGGAAGAAGAAAGAGACTAATAAAAATGAGGTGAGGGAGACAAGACTGGGATGCAGAGGTAGGAGCAAGGTATCACCATGTAGTTCTTTCTATACACTTTAGATCTATACTGCCTATTCAAAATACTCTTTAAAATGAAAAGAATTTTCTAAAAAAATTCTTTAAAATGAAAAAATAACTAAAAGAATATACAAATACAGGATAACATGAAATTTATTACTTTGCTTTCGGTTATCAGTGAAACAATTTATTTTACATATTACAATCTTGAAGAGATCGTCAAACTGCGTTTTTTACCTCTAGCTGAGATCCATTTTTTTTCTCTGTACTAACTTCATGGCTCTGGCTGGTCCCTTAATTAAAAAAAAACAAAACAAAAAAAAAAACGAAAACCCTAAGAAGACTTTTGGTGGTGACAGAATGCAGATCTCCTGTGTGTCTTCATGAAAGAGACAACTTCTTAACCATGGAAACAAAGGTAAAGTGACTTGCTATGATTTGTGACTTCAAGCTGCATTTTTTTTTTCACCTTCTACTTTACAGAAAACATGACTTTTTCATAAAATGCATCCAGTTATTGGGGTGTGGGAAGTAAGGCAGACAACATAACTATTTATAAAATAAGGTCAATTGCAATTTTTTAAATGTTTGTGGAGTTGAGAAGACGACTTACATTTAGTCCCCAATGTATTTTTTTGGTTTGTTTAGCACAATGGATGAAATATTATTAAATCTCTTTAAAGGCTACATGCTCTTCCCCGTGTACTACTTCCATAAACCTTAATGGTTATAATAGCTATGCCCTGGATCCCAGGCCAGGCTCCAAAAGCCTAGAGCTCTGGAAGGCAATGTAGTACTTTCTGCCAGTTTCTAACTTCCCTACCACTAAGCTACTAGGTGTGTTTTGTGTTTATACATGTGTGGTTACATATACTTCCTTCTACTGCAAACTACTGTGATTTAGTAGATAATGATGAAAATGAATGGAGGTACAATAGCTCCATTTGTGGAATGAACAAGGGAATGCCTACTTCTTACACTGAGATGCAGCAATCAATTAGTTAAAGGTTGGACAATTCTTTTTTTTTTTTTTTTTTTTTTTTTTTGTGGGACGCGGGCCCCTCACTGCCGAGGCCTCTCCCGTTGCGGAGCACAGGCTCCGGATGCGCAGGCTCAGCGGCCATGGC
>NW_006798658.1:364219-370601 GCF_000442215.2 Lipotes vexillifer | reverse complement strand
ACAGGCTCCGGATGCGCAGGCTCAGCGGCCATGGCTCACGGGCCTAGCCGCTCCGCGGCATGTGCGATCTTCCCAGACTGGGGTACGAACCCGTGTCCCTTGCATGGGCAGGTGGACTCTCAACCACTGCGCCACCAGGGAAGCCCATGGACAATTCTTTTAATTCATCTGAGAAAAGTTAAGTGTCAATACAAATTAGCAAACACCCATTTGACAAGTTTAAAATAACCACATGACTTTCCAGATGTGTTAACTGAGGCTTAGACATTAAATAAATTAACCACAGTCACAACTAAGAAGTAAATTCAGAGCTTCAGGCCGCTGAATATTCTGCTAAGATAATTAACTTTACATACTGGGATTATTCTTTTTTATTAAATTATTTAATTCATCAATATAGAAATAATTCTTTATAACCCCATCTCCTACAAAGTAGAAGTTTCCTTCCATATTTGTGAAGGTAAAAAAATAACACAAAATGTCTCATGTCCATCTATGATAAAGTAAGATTTTCATTCCTCTGTATCATGAGATCACCATATTGTCTCCATGAACATTTTTTAAAGAACGTTTGCATTTTCCATGTCCATAAACCCCAAATCAACATCTAAAGTCTCTTTTCTCTCTCCTTAGTAACTCAAACAAATAAAATAAAATCTCTCTATAAAACACTGTAAACATCACTGTAGCTATTCATTTTTAAAAACTCCCATGAAGATAAAAATCCATGCTTGAGAGCAAGGTTTCTCAACCTCAACAAAACTGACTTTTGGGCTATATAATACTCTGTGGTGGGAGCTCTTCTGTACATTACAGGATGTTCAGCAGCATCCCTGGTCTCTACCTACTGGATGCCAATATCATCACTCTACTTGTGACAACCAAAAATGTCTCCAGACCCTGCCAAATGTCCGAGGGGTGTGGGATGGTTGGGGACCACCCGTTGAGAATCTCTGCTATAGAAGATTGTAAAATCGCCATTATTAAAGATTTTAAAGAAAAGAATAGATAATCAACTTCCTGGATAGCACAGACACTGATATAAAAGCTAGTTCTAATAGTTTTTGTTTGGTTTACAGCATCTTTTGAAGTTTTTCTTCTAGTTGTTGTTTGTTTCTATAAATCTCTCCCTCTAAACTTTCATGCAGAGTCAAAATTCTTATAACTGTAAAAAATAAGAGAAATGTCCTCAAAATAACTCTTGTATTGCCAGTGTACCCATTACTATATATGCTCATGTTTTTCTTCTTAACTTTGACAAAGATGACAAAATATAAACCTTCCAAATCAGGCTCAAAGTTGGAGGTTGTGAGCAGCTATATATGGAAACTAAAAATGAAATACAGGTAATTAGTAATTTAATTATTGACACTCCTGTTTGATTCATCAGCATAATCACTCTCCCCAAAGGTTGAACTGGTGAGGATTTTGCAAGCTATTAAAAACTGTTTATAGCCAGATTTTTTTTTTTAAACTGGATATGAGGCTGCAGCATACTAAAGGCTATTACTAATGCAGGGGGATGTTTTAATCCCTGTAGAGATTGTCTGGGTAAGTGAGCAAAGACTCTAGCTGACAGCACAGATAATACAATTCAGTTCCAAGCCAAAGCACTGTATTTGTTTTTGTTGTTTTTCTCCTGTCCTATCAGCAGCCTGTCTCCATGGATTTGTCTGGAAGAATGATAAATAGTAAAGCAAGCGACCCTCTCCATCCCTCTCTCTAAATCATCCTCCTAGCAAAGACCCCAAGCAAAGCTTTTGGAAGGACCATCTTTTTAAATGTACATTTATATGTATAGTAGGTTACTTAAAACCAGTAGGTTACTTAAAACCAGTGAAAATAAACACAAGAAAATGCACATGCAGAGAGATAAGTATACAGAGCCTTCATTCCTTGAAGTTTAAAATACATTAGAGAAAAAAAGCCAATGACGATCATCAAATATTTGTAAATACATGAAACAGGAAATATAAATAAGTGAATGACTCCCCACTAGCCCCTGATAACTAACTTACAGTAGATTAGTTACAAACCAGATTTGACTACCAATGGTCATCTGTGTACATGCCTTTTAAAAAAATCTAACGTTCAAATTATCCTCTAAATCAAGGAAATAAGAATCTAAAGATAGTTACTATACAGATATTAACTTCATCAAAAGTAAATGGAAAATTCATTCTGAAAAATGAAAATATCAAGAAAATAAAGCACATAGGAAAAATCTAAACAGAGTTTCTGTGCCCCAGGGACACTTTTGGAAGAATCTTAAAAACACCGGTACCAGAAGAAAAAATGTTAATTCTTGGGAATCAGATAAAGAAGAATAGAAACAAATTTACTATTCTGTGTTTAAGTTTCTATCTTCTGCATTTTGTACCTTTGACCAACTATTTAGACAAAATGATTCCATATCACTATTTCTCTGATGGAAGAGAAACTGAAATCTGAATGATAGAAAAGTTTCATAAGACAAATGATAAACAAATATGAACTACAAAAAAAAAAATCCATCCTTAAATCAAGAACCATCTTGGGCAATATTATTGTCTGATATGGAGAGAATGAACATCACAAGACTCTAACAAAAAACTCAAAAGAGGACTTCATCTACACCTGAATTTTAATCTCAATACCTGAGGAACATATAAAACAAAAAAAAATTAACAATTTAGCTCATCAATTTTTTTGGTTTTTCTTTACCTCCTTACTTGTCTTTAGGAGGACTCTATAGTTTCTCTTTGGCATTTATAGAAAATAACTAAATAACAATATTAAGTTGTCTTTTAAAATAATATTTTCAAAACCAAGGAGAAGGACCTTCCATTCAAAGGGAGGCTCTAAATAATTTTGGAGCCCAGAGCTCTGAATTCATTCAGTCATTCAGTGATATACTCATTCAACAGATACTAATTTAAGTTCATCTTTGATATTAATAAACAGTATCCATAGGTCCTCTATTATTATAATAATCATCATTATTATAATAAGAATTAACATTTATATAATGTTTAAGTACATACAAAACAACTTCACAACATTATTATAATTAACCTTTCACTCTTGCTTGGTTTTATGATCTACTAATGCAAGGGGAAAAGTTAAATTCATGATGAATAAGAGACAGAAATGGGAAGCAGCTGTAGGGAGTCTTGGAAAGTTACAGAATTAAATATAATATTAAAACTTAAATTTCCTGATTTTTCAAGACTAGTGTTCTTTTTCATATGCCACCACAAGACTTAAACATATAACTTTTATCACAAATGCTAATTCCTTCACTGCTCTATGGTTTCTCAGTCTTTCATCAAACGAAGTTTAATGAGCCCTTTTCATTGTCTTATTAAATGTAAAATCTGAGGGCTATCTCAAAATTTAGATGTTTATCTAACAAGATAACATCAAATTCTATATTAAACCAGAATATAAGGGTTCATATGTCATATATCCTCAAGTCACAGTAAAAACAATACATTATTTCTTAATGCTTTAAAAAGTGAAAACTCATTAAATGAGGCAAAGTATTCATTCTTAGAAAATTAAACATCTGAATTTAGAAAAACTAGAAGTGAATCTTATGTGAAGGGCTACAGAATGACATTATCTCAATTTCTTGGCTAATATGGCATGGTAAACCCAGTTAATGATATGAACAAAATAAACTATAGTCATAAAAAGTACCATTTAACATCCCAGTTTCTTCAGCAGTCAATTTATATAATAAAGATGTCTTTGGGTAATGCCTTTATACACAACATTTTCAATTAAAAACTTTTGCAATATTAAATATTTTAAATAAAAACAAACTTTGAAAATCATAGTGTGATTATGTGCATGCATATATGTGGCTATATAATGACTAATAAACGTTAACAAGATGAGAGAGGTAAAATGGAAGAACATATGTCAGCTTAAAATTGGAAAGCAATGGCTTTAATTTGAAAATGACAGACAAGGAGGCATTTATTCCCTCCATGCACCACTCCCTGGAATTAGGAAACCATTTCCTTTCATAGAACACTCTTTTCAGGTTATTTAGAAGCATACTACATTACAAAATTTAAATTTTAAAAGTATACAGTGTAAATGTTACAAAATGTGAATTTTTAAAATGAAGTGTCAATATAGAGTATAGTTATTTGGGAGCACACCATGACAATATATGAGAAATTGGCATGCTGTAAGATAGAGAATAAGGTATTCAGAGGCAGAAAGCCCTGCCGTACAATACTGCCTTTATTACTTATTAGTTCTTGAACCATGGCAAGCTATTAATCTCACTGAACATCAATCTTCTCATCTCCAAAATGTAAACAGAAATAATATTTTGCAGGGTCATTAGAATTACAGATGATGTTGTCTGCTCAATTAAAAATGGTAATATTTCTTGATTTTTCCGATTCCCTTCATGTACCTTCCCTTCAATTTTTACTTTAAAAATAATACCAAGAAAAAAATCCTACGATGAAATGCATAAAAGCATTTATTCATATTTATATAGGTAGACTTACCTATAATATTCAATATATGCATTATACTTTTATTTGGAATACACTTTTACTTCTTTGTTTTCCATGAAGAAAATCCTCACTGCTTATGAGAACATTTGGCTTTTCTCACTGTCTGAAGGAATACAGGTTCAGGTCACAAACATGAATGTGAAATATCAACTCATGGAAACTTGGCTTCAGAATATTGTTCTCCTTGCTAATTTTGCAAACTATGTAGGCAGGGTAATCAACTATCATCAAAACATACTCACGAATGTAACTAAAAGAAGTTTTATGAGAAATTATTCTTATTGTTTTAATAGCAATTAAATATGCAAGCACATTACTTCCTCAAGGTCATCAGAAAAATTGATATAAGCTCCAATCTTAGGGTGCACTTTTCTTTTCAATAAATATATTACTCAATTATGCAAAACAATTTTTACTAAACATTTATCTACTACGTCCAAGAAAAACTACATGAATGATATATAACTGGTGACAAAGTGAGGAGGTTAAGAATATAGGAAATACTAGTTTTCTCAATGAAGAACATAAAAAACAAAAAGATACACAATCTAGCTCAGCAAATTATTTTCATTTTGAATCAACAAAATTATAGCTGACATGAAAACACTGATGCTTTCCAAATATATTAATATAGCTACTAAGAAGAGTATGCAAAGGCAGGTCTCCTTCATGCTAACTGCTTACCATGTGTTCCAGGTACTTGGATACATTAGTAAACAGAACAAAAATCCTTGCCCTTGTGGAGTTTACACTGAGACAAGGGGAGACAAAAAATAATAAACATTGTAAGTAAACTATATGGTAATAAATACTATAGAAAAAATAATTGAGTAGCATAGAAGGGAATCAGGAAAAACAGAGAAAAGGAGTTGGAGTATCTATGGTGTCATATAACTGATAAGGTCATTGCCTAAGAGATGCAGTATTACTGCTTCAAACAAATGAGATCTGTCTTATTAGTATTTCCTAGCTCTTATAACTCCTATTAGCTTTCTACAACTGGTGTTACAATTAGTAATAAAAATGAGAGTCAAACATTTTTGTAGGACATGTTTGACTTTGCATCTCCATCACCTAGCACACAGCCTGGCACATAACAGATGCTCAATAAATATTTACTGAATGACTCAATCCAAGCCAATAAACAGTTTATCTGAACAGTTTTGGTCCCAAAATTTGTTCAGGGATTTTCGTAAAGGGTCAGACAGTAAATACTTTCATATTGTCATTTAAACAAGCAATGGGTGTGGCTGTTCCAATAAAACTTTATTTATAAAAACAGGCAGCAAGGGGGTTTCCCTGGTGGGGCAGTGGTTGAGAGTCCGCCTGCCGATGCAGGGGACACGGGTTCATGCCCAGGTCCGGGGAGATTCCACATGCCGCAGAGCAGCTGGGCCCGTGAGCCATGGCCGCTGGGCCTGCACGTCCGAAGCCTGTGCTCCGCAACGGGAGAGGCCACAACAGTGAGAGGCCCGCGTACCGCAAAAAAAAAAAAAAACAGGCAGCAAGCACAGGAGTTTTCCAATATCAGCTTACTTTATTCTATACCTGATTGGCTTAACCGTTACTTCAGTTAAAATTTCCTGGGGGTATAAAGGTAAATTTATCATCTACTTGCAAATGCTTACATTTCTAATTCTAATCAACTAACTCAAATAAACAAAACATAATTACAACAATAACAATACATGCAAACTCCACTTCTCCCTCCTTCTCTTTTCTTCTGTCTCCTTTTCTCCTTTCCTTTCCCTTTCTCTTATCTTTTTTTTTTTGTTTGTTTGTTTTTTTTTGCGGTACGCAGGCCTCTCACCGTTGTGGCCTCTCCCGTTGCAGAGCACAGGCTCCGGACGCGCAGGTTCAGC
>NW_006798658.1:337346-364170 GCF_000442215.2 Lipotes vexillifer | reverse complement strand
CCCGTGTCCCCTGCATCGGCAGGCGGACTCTCAACCACTGCACCACCAGGGAAGCCCTCCCTTTCTCTTTCTTAAGTGAAGATTGGTTAACTCACTCCAACTGTGACAAAAGCTACTACACTAGCTGATGTTAGCCCATAGTTTTTATGAGGGAGAACGTACAGACATGCAGCACCAGTCAACTGGTAATACAATGCAAATGTCAGAGAATGAATTCAGGTTTATAAATGCAAAAGCAGAAGATTGTCAAAGTATTAAACAAGCAAACAATTCAAAGACATTAAATCTGACAAAGAATTTAAGAATTAATTTACTTAGTGGTTCAGAGTGTGAGTTCTGAAATTGCCTGAATCTGTTAAACTGCCAGCCCCAGTGAATTAGGCAATTTACTTACCCTTTTAAAGTAATAGTCTCGGGGCTTCCCTGGTGGCGCAGTGGTTGAGAATCTGCCTGTTAATGCAGGGGACACGGGTTCGAGCCCTGGTCTGGGAGGATCCCACATGCCGCAGAGCTACTAGGCCCGTGAGCCACAAACTACTGAGCCTGCGCGTCTGGAGCCTGTGCTCCACAAGAGAGGCCGCGATAATGAGAGGCCCGCGCACCGCGATGAAGATTGGCCCCCGCTTTCCACAACTAGAGACAGCCCTCACACAGAAACGAAGACCCAACACAGCAAAAATAAATAAGTTAATAAACTCCTACCCTCAACATCTTCTTAAAAAAAAAAGAAAAAAAGTAATAGTCTCCCCAGCTGTTAACCAGGGACAATAGAGCCTACCTCATAAAGTCACTGCACTCAATAAAAAATATCAGCCTTCTACTGGCGTTTGAAAAAGCACACCTTCATTTTATCCAGAAGAGGAAATGAGTACATCATTAAGCCTGAAAATAAGGGATTAATGGAGGAGAACTCTTAAATCTCCAAAAGTATGCTACATGTGCTAAGAACTACAATTTTGCTCACCCTCCCCACACATTAACATTTAATTTTCTTCACCTTTCTACTTACATAAAATATACTACCTCTTATTTTTATTACATTAAATACTCTTTTTTGTACTTTAATACCAAAAAGAAGTTTGAGAATCAAGATTTCCAAAAGGTATGAGTATGATGATTGGCTTATACTTGTTTTTTCCATAAGAAAGTATAACTCTGAATAGGTCTGCCATCAAGTGCCATCAAATATGTAACCTTTGGGCCATAAATTTTACTGGCATAAGAGATTAAAAAGGTACTGAGAAGGTAGACACTATTACTTGATATGCAATATAATGATGTATCCAAAGCCCTGGTCTGGTTTACCTGCACTGTTCCTTCCAGGAGACAAGAATGTAATCTAGCATTAAAAAAAAAAGAAAGGAAAACTATATTTTCATAATTTTAGTTATACTTTATTACAATAAAAAAACAGATTTAAAACTGTCCATAATACATGCATAACAAATTAACTGACTTTTGTTACTTAATAACCTTACTAAAAGATTTATTTGTAAAATCTCTAGTTTGCCAAATTTTTACTAAGAAACCAAATTCTCTAAGAATCTTCCCAGCACCAAAATTCTATCTGTTCTGCCCTAAAAGCTGGGTGGTAATATTTGAAAGTAAAATCTGCTTAAGCAGTTCTGAGCTTACTGAGGCAGTGACAAAGAGAGGTCTGTGTAAATGGGTTATCAGAAGATAATCAAGGCTAGGAAAAGAGCCAAGATGCAGGAGGCTTTACCTCCAAGAAGGTACTACTGAGGACAAACTGTTGCTGAAATAAAGCTGACATTTTCCTTTGCATTTACAATTAAAAAGTTTTTTTCAAGTGTGTTTAATGGTCAGGTTTATTGAGATACACTTTAAGTATTACAAAATTCTCTACTTTTAGTTTTACTGATAAAAATGTTTTGACAAACACATACAGTCCAATAATCACCACTACAGCCAAAATATAGAGTATTTCTGTCCTCCCAGAAAGTTTCCTCATGGCGCTCTGTGGTCCAGGGCCTTTCCCTCAATTCTCAAATCTGTTATCTGTCCCTATCATCCTGCCTTTTCCAGACTGTCCCACAAATGGAATCAGTCATTATATTCTGTAGCCTTTTGTATCTGGCTTCCTTCATCCAGCATTTTTAAGATTTTTAAGATTTCATTCAGCTTGTTGCATGTATCAGTAGTTTATTCCTTTCTACAGCTGAATAGTACATCACTGTAGGAACATATCACAATTTCTTTATCCATTCATCAGTTGATAGACATTTGGGGCTGTTTACGTGATTATGAACAAAGCTGCCTTAAACATTTACTTATAGGTCTTTATGTGGACAAATGTTTTAATTTCTCTTGGACAAATACCTAGGAGTAGGATTGCTATATAGTATAAGTATGTATTTAACTACATAAGAAACTTTTATTTAAAAAAATTGATAACTTCACTTAAACTGTGAAGAAAGATACTAAATTGATGGTATACCATAGTTTTTATGAGAGAGAAAACACTACTAATCCTGCACAATTTATCGAGCTAAGGAATACATTGGTATTGTGTAAAATATAGAGAGTGCTTATATTTGACTAGAATCATTTAGATAACATGTAAATCACCCAGAGCAGGCCTGGTGTGTAGTATAAACCTAATGACTGCTGGTTCTCTCTCCAATGTTCAAACTTCCCTTTTCTTAATGTTCCCAACTCCCCCAAACCCAAACTTACATAAACGTACACTTAAACTTAAATCATTATTTGTTTAATAAGTTATACAGTAGAACAAAAACACACAAAAATTTCAACTACTATTTTTAAAAGCAAAGCCAATTCCACTCATTCCCTTAAGCTGTTCCTTCTTCAGCTGCAGGAGGGGAAGCCTCTAAAAGCAGCAGATCCTGAGTAATATTCTGTTGTGTATATACGTATATGCCACATCTTCTTTATCCATCCGTCTGTTGATGGACACTGGGGTGCATGTATCTTTTTTGAAATTGAGTTTTTGGTTTTTCTGGATATATACTCAGGAGTGGGACTGCTGGATCATATGGTAACTCTATTTTTAGTCTTTTGAGGAACCTCCATACTGTTTTCCACAGTGGCTCCACCAATTTACATTCCCACCATCTGTGTACAGGGTTCCCTTCTCTCCACTTCCTCTCCAACATTTGTTGTTTACAGACTTTTTGACAATAGCCATTCTGAGAAGTGTGAAGTGATATCTCATTGTGGTTCTGATTTGCATTTCTCTAATAATTAGTGATGCTGAGCATCTTTTCATGTGCCTGTTAGCCATCTTTATGTCTTCTTTGGAAAAATGGCTATTCAGGTCTTCTGCCCATTTTTTATTTGGGTTGTTTGGGTTTTTTTGATATTGAGTTGTATAAGCTATTTATATATACTGAAATAAGTGAGAGACAAATACTGTATGATATCACTTACATATGCAATCTAAAAAACGAAACATGGATTTATACAGCAAAGCGGAAACAGAAAACAGATATAGAAAACAAACTAGTGGTTATCAGTGGGGAGAGAAAAGAGGAGAGGGGCATGTTAGTATGGGATTAAGAGATACAAACTACTATGTATAAAATAGATAAGCAACAAAAATATATTGTATAACACAGGGGATTATAACCATTATATTGTAATAACTTTTAATGAAGGATAAACTGTAAAAATACTGAATCAATATACTGTACACCTGAAACTAATATAATATTATAAATCAACTATACTTCAATCAATCAGTCAATCAATAGGTAAAATAAATGAATACATAAAAATGTAATGGATGACTAAAAAACTAAAATAGAAGCAGCAGATCCTACACACAGGAAACATTTCAGGTAAGCATCACCATCTTGTGTCCAAAAAGAGTAATTGCAATACCAAATTTATTGTCAAATAGAGAACACAGATGATGACAGAGACCAGCGAGTATGAGATCTAAAATCCATTTTTCCAAATTTACTCAGATGTATATGCCAATACATTATGGCATACAAAGTCTACATTGTTCATGTTTGATGACTGTAATATTTCAAAATTTAAACTGTATTTCAAATTAGATGGCCTAGATCTTAGGAAAAGAACTGAGTTTTCTTATATTATACAGCCCTGTCTGATACTTTTGCACACCCCTTCCAAACACAGAAACACACAACCTGAATATAATGCCAGACAAAAAAATGGAATATTACTGTTAACGCTCTCTATGCACTTTAAAAGTAATCACCAAATTAGCTCTTCTATTAATGATTTTAAAATATTCAATAAATGGCTTCAGATTTAGTTCTTGGCTACACTTAACATTAGTTCCCTAATATGAGATTCTATAAGCATTAATAATCCAAGTGAAGAAGATTTTTCAACTTTCAAAGTAACTCAATTTAAAATAATCATACAGACATTTCTGTTTTAAGTAAAAATTATTTTTACATTAATAGAAGCTTTTAAAAAGAGCACACAAAATACACCAAAATATTACAGGCTGAACAGACAACTGTGAAAAGAGAAAATATGCAGCTCAACAAGTTTTCTTTTTTGAAAGAATAATAAATTTTCAGAGAAGAAAAAGTGTTCTTCAGCTGTCAACTAAGTTCTCTATTACACAACAGCACCTTTAAGGCTGATTTATGGCTCCCCCCCCCCTTTTCTGACAATCAAGTGTTTAAAAAGAAAAGTCACTTTTGTACCTGGATGATATTTGCTTACTTTATAACCTGTACAAAGAAAGGAACTTTGCAATAACAAGAAAGTTTGAAAAGGTGATACCTGAAAAAACTGTTTTAAAAAAGACAAATAAAACCCAGAAAACCAAAAGAGAAACCTCAGACATCTGTTTGGTAAATATCAACCTTTTATGTAGCATTTGTAATCTCTATTACTATCTATCTCTGTCACAAAGTAAGAGAATTGTAGAACATTACTGATATATCAGAGATTGTCTAGTACATCTTTGACAGGTACAGAAACAGAGGCCCAGAGAGGCTAAATAATTTCAAAGAATACACAGTTTGATAGCAACAGAGCTAGAGTTAGAAATCAAGATCCCTTCATCTGTGTCTGTCTCATTTCTTTTTCTTTTTTTCCAAATAGGTTCACTTCATTTTATTTTATTGAGATGTAATTTACATCCTGTAAAATATACCCACCTAAAGTGTACACTTCAACGTCTGTAGTACAACCATCAACAGTCTAGTTTTATAATATTTTTGTCACCTGGAAAATTTCCCTCATACACATTTGTAGTCAATCTTCACTCGCACGCTCAATCAATAATCTGCTTTCTATCTCTATAGGTGTGACTTTTCTAGAAATTTCATACAAATGGAATGATACAATATGTAATCTTTTATATTTTCTTTTACTTAGAGAAACGTCCCCGAATTTCACCCATGTTACTGTGTGTATCAGTTATTCATTCCATTTTTTATTGAAGTACAACTGACTTCCAATATTATATTAGTTTCAGGTGTACAAAACAGTGACTTGATGTTTTTACACATTATGAAATGATCATGACAATAAGTCTACCTACCATCAATCACCATATACAGTTATAACAATGTTTATTGACTATATTCCCTATGCTGTACATGACATCCCCATGACATATTTATTTTATCCCTGGAAGTTTATACCCCTTAATCCCCTCTACCTATTTTGCCCATCCCCTCACTCCCTTACACTCTGGCAACCACTAGTTTATTCTCTGTATCTGAGTCTGTTTTGTTAGGTTTGTTCATTTGTTATGCTTTTTAGATTCCACATGTAGATGAAATAACATAGTATTTATGTTTCTCTGTCTGACTTATTTCATCTACCATAATACTCTCTAGGTTCACCCATGTTGTTCCAAATGGCAACATTACAATTTTGTTATGGTTGAGTAATTCTCCATTGTGTGTGTGTGTATGTGTATCACATCTTTATCCACTTATTTATCATTGGGCACTTAGATTGCTTCCTTATCTTGGCTATTGTAAATAATGCTGCAATAAGCACTGGGGTGCATATATCTTCTTGTACTAGTGTTTTTGTTTCTTAGATAAATCTCCAGAAGTGGAATTTCTGGGTAATATGGTAGTTCTACTTAATCCTCGCTAATACTTTTTAATTTTTGTCTTCTTGAAAACAGCTCTGACAGGTGTAAGGTAATATATCATTGTGGTTTTGATTTGCATTTCCCTAATGATTATGGTGTTGAGCAACATTTCATGTGTCTGTTGGCCATCTGTGTGTCCTCTTTGGAAAAATGTGTATTGTCTGCCCATTTTTTAATTGAGTTGTTTATTGATGTTGAGTTGTATGAGTTCTTTGTACATTTTAGATATTAACCCCTTCTTGGATATATTATTTGTAAATATCTTCTCCCATTCAGTAGATGGTGGCCTTTTCATTTTATTGGTAGTTTCTTTCACTGTGCAAAAGCTTTTTATTTTGATGTAGTCCTATTTATTTATTTTTGCTTTTGTTGTCCTTGCCTCAGGAGACAGATCCAAAAAAATATTGCTAAGACCAATGTCAAAGAGCTTCTATGTTTTCTTCTAGGAGTTTTATGGTTTTAGGTCTTATGTTTAAATCTTTAATCTATTTTGAGTTTATTTGCATATGGTGTAAGAAAGTAATCCAGTTTGAATCTTTCACATGCAGCTGTCCAGTATTCCCAACACCATTTATTGAAAGAGACTGTTTTTTCCCCATTGTACATTCTTGACTCCACTGACATAGATTAATTGCCTATATAAGCATGGATTTATTTCTGGGTTCTCTATTTTGTTCCATTGATCTGTATGTCTCTTTCTGTGCCAGTACCATACTGTTTTGATTACTATATTTCTGTAGTACAATTAGAAATCAAAAAGCATGATGCCTCCTACTTTGTTTTTCTCTCAAGACTGCTTTGGCTATCCTTTGTGGTTCCATACAACTTTTGAGGATTATTTGTTCAAGCTCTATGAAAAATGCCACTGGAACTCTAATAGGGATTGCACTGACTCTGTAGATTGCTTTGGGTAGTACGGACATTTTAACAGTATTGATTCTTCCAATCCATAAGCACAGTATATCTTTCCATTTATTTGAGTCATATTTAATTTCCTTCATTAATGTCATAACTTTTGGAGTACACTCCATGGTTAAATTAATTCCTACGTATTTTATTTTTGACGCAATTGTAAATGGAATTATTTCTTAATTTCTCTGTTAGTGTATAGAAATGTAACAGGTATTGGTATATTAATTTTGTATCCTACAAATTTACTAAATTCATTTATAGCTCTAATACATTTTTGGCGGAGTATTTGCGGTTTTCTATATACAATATCACGTCATCTGCAAATGCTGAAAGTTTAACATCTTCCTTCCCAATATGGATGCTTTTTACTTCCTTTCCTTGAATACTCTCTGGCTAGGACTTCCAATACTATGTTGAATAGATGAGGCAACTGGGCATCCTTCTCTGGTTCCTGATCTTAGAGGAAGACCTTTCAGCTTTTCAATACTGAGTCTGATGTTAGTTCTTGGTGTGCCATATATGGCCTTTATATATTGAGATATATTCCCTCTCTACCCACTTTGTTGAGAGCTATTATAATGAATGAATGGATATACAATTTCGCCAAACACTTTTTCTGCACCTACTGAGATGATCACATGATTTTATCATTTGTTTTGCTAATACAGTATACTATTTTGACTGACTTGCAGATACTGAACCATCCTTGAATCCCTGGAATGCATCACACTTGATCAATGTGTATGTTCCTTTTAATGTGTTGCTGAATTTGGTTTGCCAATATTTTATTCAAAATTTTTGCATTTATGTTCACCATGGATGTTGATCTGTAATTTTCTTTTTTTGTTGTGTCTTTGGTTTTGGTATCAGGGTAATTAATGCTGACCTTGTGGAATGAGTTTAAGAGCATTCCTTCCTCTTCAATTATTCTGGAATACTTTGAGGATACTATTACTTCTCCTTTAAATGTTTGATAGAATTCACCCGTGAAACCATCTGATCCTAGACTTTTGTTTGTTGGGGCTGTTTCAATTAATGATTCAAGTTCTTTACTACTAATTGGTCCATTCAGATTTTTTATTTCTTCCTGTCTAAGCCTTTGAAGATTGTATGTTTCTATGAATTTGTCCATTTCTTCTGGGATGTCCAATTTGTTGTAGTGTAATTGTAGCAATTTTTTATGACTTTTTGTATCTCCATGGTACTAGTTGTAAGTTCTCTTTCATATCTAGTTTTATTTATTTGGGCCCTCTTTCTTTCATAATGATTCTAGCTAAAGGTTTGGGAATTTTATTTTTTCAGAGAAATAGCTCTTGGTTTCATTGATCTTTTCTAATGTTTTTTAAGTCTCTACTTCATTTATTTCTGCCTTGATCCTTATTACTTCCTTCCTTCTACTAACTGTGTGCTTTGTCTTTTTCTCATTCCTTTGGGTGTGAAGATAGAGATTTTTCGTGATTCTTGAGGTAGGCTTGTATTGCTATAAACTTGCATCTTAGACTGCATTTGCTGAGTTCAACAGATTTTGGAAAGTTGTGTTTCTATTTTCATTTCTCTCAAGGTTATTTTTTCATTTCCTCCTTGATTTCTTCATTGACCAATTTGTTGCTTAGTAGCATGTTGTTCAGTTCTCCATGTGTCTGTATTTTCTCCAGTTGTCCTGTAATTCATTTCTGGTTTCATACTGTTGTGCTCGGAAAAGATGCTTGATATGATATTAATCTTCTTAAATTTATTCATTTTTTAATTTGTTAACATCTTTATGGGTGTGTAATTGCTATAAAATGTTGTTAGTTTCTGCTGTATAACAAAGTGAATCAGCTATATGTATACATAGATCCCCTCCCTCTTGAGCCTGCTTCCCACCCTCCCTATTCCACCCCTCTAGGTGGTAACAAAGCACCAAGCTCATCTGCCTGTGCTATGAAGCTGCATCCCACTAGCTATCTATTTTACATTTGGTAGTGTATATACGTCACTGACACTCTCTCATTTCATCCTAGCTTACACTTCCCCCTCCCTGTGTCCTCAAATCCATTCTCTATGTCTGCATCTTTATTCCTGTCCTGCCCCTAGGTTCATCAGAACCATTTTTTTTTTACATTCCATACATATGTGTTAGCATACAGTATTTAATTTTCTCTTTCTGACTACTTCACTCTGTATGACAGACTTTAGGTCCATCCACCACCTCACTACAAATAACTCAATTTTGTTTCTTTTTATGGCTGAGCAATATTCTATTGTATATATGTGCCACATCAACTTTATCCATTCATCTACCAGTGGACACATAGGTTACATCCATGTCCTGGCTATTGTAAAGAGTGCTGCAGTGAACACTGGGGTGCATGCATCTTTTGGAATTATGGATTTTCCGGGTATATACCCAATAGTGGGATTGCTGAGTTATATGGTGGTTCTATTTTTAGTTTTTTAAGGAACCTCCATACTCTTCTCCATACTCTATCAATTTATATTCCCACCAACAGTGCAAGAGGGTTCCCTTTTCTCCACACCCTCTCCAGCATTTATTCTATGTACATTTTCTGATGATGGCCATTCTAACTGATGTGAGGTGATACCTCATTGTGCTTTTGGTCTGCATTTCTCTAATGATTAGTGATGTTGAGCATCCTTTCATGTGTTTGATGCCAATCTGTATATCTGCTTTGGAGAAATGTCTATGTAGGTCTTCTGCCCATTTTTGGATTGGGTTCTTTGCTTTTTTGATATTGAGCTGCATGAGCTGCTTGTATATTTTGGAAATAAATCCTTTTTTCATTGCTTCATTTGCAAATATTTTCTCATTTGCAAATATTTCTTCATTTGCAAATATTCTGAGGGTTGTCTTTTTGTCTTGTTTATGGTTTCCGTTGCTGTGCAAAATCTTTTAAATTTCATTAGGTCCCATTTGTTTATTTTTGTTTTTATTTCCATTTCTCTAGGAGGTGGGTCAAAAAGGATCTTGCTGTGATTTATGTCAGAGTGCTCTGCCTATGTTTTCCTCTAAGAGTTTTATAGTGTCTGGCCTTATATTTAGGTCTTTAAACCATTTTGAATTTATTTTTGTGTATGGTGTTAGGAAGTGTTCTAATTTCATCCTTTTACATGTAGCTGTCCACTTTACCCAGCACCACTTATTGAAGAGGCTGTCATTTCTCCACTGTATATTCTTGCCTCCTTTGTCAAAGATAAGGTGACCATATCTGTGTGGGTTTATCTCTGGGCTTTCTATCCCATTCCATTGATCTATATTTCTGTTTTTCTGCCAGTACCATACTGTCTTGTTACTGTAGCTTTGTAGTACAGTCTGAAGTCAGAGAGCCTGATTCTTCCACTTCCATTTTTCTTTCTCAAGATTGCTCTGGCTATTCGGGGTCTTTTGTATTTCCATACAAATTGTGATTTTTTTTGTTCTAGCTCTGTGAAAAATGCCCTTGGTAGTTTGATAGGGATTGCACTGAATCTGTAGATTGCTTTGGATAGTATAGTCATTTTCACAATGTTGATTCTTCCAATCCAAGAACATGGTATATCACACCATCTGTCTGTATTGTCTTTGATTTTTTTCATCAGTGTCCTATAGTTTTCTGCATACAGGTATTCTGTCTCCTTCTTTAGGTTTATTCCTAGGTATTTTATTATTTTTATTGTAATGGTAAATGGGCGTGTTTCCTTAATTTCTCTTTCAGATTTTTTGTTGTTAGTGTATAGGAATGCAAGAGATTTCTGTGCACTAATTTTGTATGCTGCTACTTTATCAAATTCATTTTCTGGTAGCATCTTTAGGATTCTCTATGTATAATATCATATTATCTGCAAACAGTGAGAGTTTTACTACTTCTTTTCTGATTTGGATTCCTTTTTTTTCTTTATTTTCTCTGATTGTCATGGCCAAAACTTCCAAAACTATGTTGAATAATAGTGGTGAGAGTGGGCAACCTCGTCGTACTCCTGATCTTAGAGAAAATGGTTTCAGTTTTTCACCACTGAGAATGATGTTGGCTGTGGGTTTGTCATATATGGCCTTTATTATGTGAGGTAAGTTCCCTCTATGCCTACTTTCTGAAGAGTTTTTATCACAAATGGGTGTTGAATTTTGTCGGAAACTTTTTCTGCATCTACTGAGATGATCATATGGTTTTTACCTTCAATTTGTTAAAATGGTGTTATCACGTTGATTGAGTTGCATATATTGAAGAATCCTTGCATTCCTGGGATAAACCCCACTTGATCATGGTGTATGATCCTTTTAATGTGCTGTCGGATTCTGTTTGCTAGTACTTTGTTGAGGATTTTTGCATCTATGTTCATCAGTAATATTGGCCTGTAGTTTTCTTTGTGACATCCTTGTCTGGTTTTGGTATCAGGGTGATGGTGGCCTCGTAGAATGAGTTTGGGAGTGTTCCTCCCTCTGCTATATTTTGGAAGAGTTTGAGAAGGATTGGTGTTAGCTCTTCTCTAAATGTTTGATAGAATTCGCCTGTGAAGCCATCTGGTCCTGGGCTTTTGTTCGTTGGAAGATTTTTAATCACATTTTGAATTTCAGTGCTTGTGATTCGTCTGTTCATATTTTCTATTTCTTCCTGATTCAGTCTTGGCAGGTTGTGCATTTCTAAGAATGTGTCCATTTCTTCCAGGTTGTCCATTTTATTGGCATAGAGTTGCTTGTAGTAATCTCTCATGATCCTTTGTATTTCTGCAGTGTCAGTTGTTACTTCTCCTTTTTCATTTCTATTTCTATTGATTTGAGTCTTCTCCCTTTTTTTCTTGATGAGTCTGGCTCATGGTTTATCAATTTTGTTTATTTCTCAAAGAACCAGCTTTTAGTTTTATTGATCTCTGCTACTGTTTTCTTCATTTCTTTTCCATTTATTTCTGATCTTTATGATTTCTTTCCTTCTGCTAACTTTGGGTTTTTTGTTCTTCTTTCACTAACTGCTTTAGGTGTAAAGTCAGATTATTTATTTGAGATTTTCCTTGTTTCCTGAGGTAGGACTGTATTGCTATAAACCTCCTTCTTAGAATTGTTTTTGCTGCATCCCATAGGTTTTGGGTGGTCGTGTTTTCACTGTCATTTGTTTCTTGGTATTTTTTGATTTCCTCTTTGATATCTTCAGTGATGTCTTGGTTATTTAGTAGCGTATTGTTAGCCTCCATGTGTTTGTATTTCTTACAGTTTTTTCCTGTAATTGATATCTAGTCTCATAGCATTGTGGTCTAAAAGATACTTGATACGAATTCAATTTTCTTAAATTTACCGAGGCTTGATTTCTGACCCAAGATATGATCTATCCTGGAGAATGTTTTATGAGCACTTGAGAAGAAAGTGTATTCTGTTGTTTTTGGATGGAATGTCCTATAAATGTCAATTAAGTCCAACTTGTCTAATGTGTCATTACAGCTTGTGTTTCCTTATTTATTTTCATTTTGGATGATCTGTCCATTGGTGAAAGTGGGGTGTTAAAGTCCCCTACTATTATTACTGTAGATTTCCACTTTTACAGCTGTTAGCATCTGCCTTATATATTGAGGTGTTCCTATGTTGGGTGCATAAATATTTACAAGTGTTATATCTTCTTCTTGGATTGATCCCTTGATCATTACGTAGTGTCCTTCTTTGTCTCTTGTAATAGCCTTTATTTTAAAGTCTATTTTGTCTGATATGAGAATTGGTACTCCAGCTTTCTTTTGATTTCTGTTTGCATGGAATATCTTTTTCCATCCCCTTTCAGTGTGTATGTGTCCCTAGGTCTGAAGTGGTTCTCTTGTAGACAGCATATATAAGGGTCTTGATTTAGTATCCATTCAGCCAGTCTATGTCTTTTTTTTTTTTTTTTTTTTTTTTTTACACAATGTATTTATTTATTTATTTATTTATGGCTGTGTTGGGTCTTCGTTTCTGTGCGAGGGCCCTCTCCAGTCGTGGCAAGCGGGGGCCACTCTTCATCGCGGTGCGCAGGCCTCTCACTATTGCGGCCTCTGTTGTTGCGGAGCACAGGCTCCAGACGCGCAGGCTCAGCAATTGTGGCCCACGGGCCCAGCCGCTCCACGGCATGCGGGATCCCCCCAGACCAGGGCTCGAACCCGTGTCCCCTGCATTGGCAGGCAGATTCCCAACCACTGCGCCACCAGGGAAGCCCGGCCAGTCTATGTCTTTTGGTTGGAGCATTTAATCTATTTACATTTAAGGCAGTTATCAATATGTATGTTCCTATTACCATTTTCTTAATATTTTGGGGTTTGTTTTTGTAGGTCTTTTCCTTCTCTTGGGTTTCTTGCCTAGAGAAGGTCTTTTAGGATTTGTTGTAAAGATGGTTTGGTGGTGCTGAATTCTCTTAACTTTTGCTTGTCTGTAAACATTTTAATTTCTCTGTCAAATCTGAATGAGATCCTTGCTGGGTAGAGTAATCTTGGTTGTACGTTATTCCCTTTCATCAGTTTAAGTATGTCCTACCACTCCCTTCTGGCTTGCAGAGAGTTTCTGCTGAAAGATCAGCTGTTAACCTTATGGGGATTGCCTTGTATGTTATTTGTTGCCTTTCCCTTGCTGCTTTTAATATTTTTTCTTTGTATTTAATTTTTGGTAGTTTGATTAATATGTGTCTTGGCATGTTTCTCCTTGGATTTACCCTGTATGGGATTCTCTGTGCTTCCTAGACTTGATTGACTATTTCCTTTCCCATATTAGGGAAGTTTTCAACTACAATCTCTTCAAATATTTCCTCAAACCTTTTCTTTTTCTCTTCTTCTCCTGGGACCCCTACTATGTGAATGTTGGTGTGTTTAATGTTGTCCCAGAGGTCTCTGAGACTGTCCTCAAGTCTTTCCATTCTTTTTTCTTTATTCTGCTCTGTGGCAGTTACTTCCACTATTTTATCTTCCAGGTCAGTTATCTGTTCTTCTGCCTCAGTTATTCTGCTATTGAATCCTTCTAGAGAATTTTAAATTTCATTTATTGTGTCGTTCAGCATTGTTTGTTTGTTTGCTCTTTAGTGCTTCTGGGTCCTTGTTAAGCATTTCTTGTATTTTCTCCATTCTATTTCCAAGATTTTGGATCATATTTACTATCATTACTCTGAATTCCTTTTCAGGTAGACTGCCTATTTCCTCTTCATTTGTTTGGTCTGGTGGGTTTTTACCTTGCTCCTTCATCTGCTGCATATTTCTCTGTCTTCTCATTTTGTTTAACTTACTGTGTTGGGGTCCCCTTTTTGCAGGCCACAGGTTCGTAGTTCCTGTCTGTTTTTGGTCTCAGTGGGTGAGGCTGGTTCAGGGGCGTGTGTAGGCTTCCTGATGGAGGGGACTGGTGCATGTGTTCTGGTGGGTGGGACCAGATCTTGTCTTTCTGGTGGGCAGGGCCGTGTCCAGTGGTGCTTTTGGGGTGTCTGTGAACTTAGTATGATTTCAGGCAACCACTCTGCTAATGGGTGGGGTTGTGTTCCTGTCTTGCTAGTTGTTTGGCATGGCGCATCCAGCAGTGGAGCTTGCTGGACATTGGGTGGAGCTGGGTCTTAGTGTTGAGATGGAGATCTCTGGGATACCTCTTGCTGATTATATTACATGGGGCCGGGAGGTCTTTGGTGGTCCAGTGTCCTGGACTCGGCTCTCCCAGCTCGGAGGCTCAGGTCTGACACCCGGGCAGAGCACCAGGACCCCGTCAGCCACACAGCTCAGAAGAAAAGGAAGAACAAAAAGGAAGGGAAAAAATTTAAGTTAAAATAAATAAATTAATTAATTAAATAAAATTAATAAAATTTACAAAAGAAAGAAGGAAGGAAGGAAGGAAGGAAGGAAAGAAGGATGGAAGGAAGGAAGGAAGGAAGAAAGAAATTAAAAAGAAAGAAAGAAAGAAAGAAAGAAAGAAAAGAAAGAAAGAAAAGAAAGAAAGAGAACAACCAAACCAATAAACATATCCACCAATGGTATCAAGCACTAAAAACTGAACTAAGATAAACAAAAAAATCAGAAACAAATCAGTCGCAGACAGCTAACCCCAAGTCTACAGTTGCTCCCAAAGTCCACTGCCTCCATTTTGGGAACATTGGCTGTCTATTCAAGTATCCACAGATGCAGGGTTTATCAAGTTGACTGTGAGGATTTAATCTGCTGCTCCTGAGGCACCACGGAAATATTTCCCTTTCCCTCCTTTGTTCACACAGCTCCTGGGGTTCAGCTTTGGATTTGGCCCTGCCTCTGCGTGTAGGTTGCCCTCAGGCATGTGGTTCCGCCCAGACAGGAAGGGGTTAAAGCAGCGGCTGATAAGGACTCTCTTGCTCTCTCAGGCCGGGGAGAAGGAGGGGTATGGTAATCATAATTGGGATGTGGGGCGAGCCTGCAGCGGCAGAGGCCGGCATGACACTGCAACAGCCTGAGGCATGCAGTGTGCTCTCCCAGGGAAGTGGTCCCTGGATCTCGGGACCCTGGCAGTGGCGTGCTGCACAGGCTCCCAGGGGTGGGGGGCTGGGGTGTGTGGGTAATTACCTGTGCTTGCACACAGGATACTTGGTAGCAGCAGCCTTTAGCATTCTATGCCCATCTCTGGGGGTCTGAGCTGATAGCTACAGCTCGTGCCCGTCTCTGGAGCTTGCTTAGGTGGTGCTCTGCCTTCTGTGGGCACACGGGGAAGGAATCTCGTCTCCTCACACACCCCAAAACAATGGTCTCTTGCCTCTTCAGCAGGTCCAGAGTTTTTCCTGGACTCCCTCCTGGCTAGCTGTGGTGCTAGCCCCCTTCAGGCTGTCTTCATGCAGCCAACCCCAGTTCTCTCCCTGGGGTCTGACCTCCGAAGCCCGAGCCTCAGCTTCCAGCCCACACCTGCCCCAGCGGGTGAGCAGACAAGCCTCTAAGGCTCGTGAGTGCTGGTCAGCACCGATCCTCTGTGAGGGAATCTTTCTGCTTTGCCCTCTGCACCCCTGTTGCTGCACTCTCCTTTGTGGCTCCAAAACTTCCTCCCACCCACCCCTCATCTCCACCAGTGAAGGGGCTTCCTAGTGTGTGGAAGCTTTTCCTCCTTCATAGCTCCCTCCCAGAGGTGCAGGTCCCATCCCTATTCTTTTGTCTCTGTTTTTTTTCTTTTGCCCTACCCAGGTACGTGGGGATTTTCTTGCCTTTTGGGAAGTGTGAGGTCTTCTGCCATCGCTCAGTAGGTGTTCTGTAGGAGTTGTTCCACATGTAGATGTATTTCTGATGTATTTGTGGGGACAAAGTTGATCTTCATGTCTTACTCTTCCGCCATCTTGAAGGTCTCCTTCCTTAAATTTATTAAGACTTGTTTTGTGGTCTAACATGATCTATTCTGGAGAATGTTCCATGCACACTTGAACGTGTATTCTGATGTTTTTGATGGAAAGTTGTGTATGTCGATTAATTTAATATGATTTAATGTGCCATTTAAGGCCACTGTTTCCTTATTGATTTTTCTGCCTGGATGATCTATCTGTTGATGTAAGTGGGATATTAAAGACCCCTACTCTTATTGTATTACCATCAATTTCTCCTTTTATGTCTAGTAATATTTCCTTTACATATTTAGATGCTCCTATGTGGGTACATAAACATTTACAAATGTATCTTCTTCTTTGATTGACCCTTTTTTCACTTTGTAATGCCCATCTTTGTCCTTTGTTAGGATCTTTGTTTTAAAGTCTATTTTGTCCGATACGTCTATTGCTACCCCAGCTTTCTCTCTGTTTCCATTTGCACAGAATACCTTCTTCTATCCTTATAATTTCAGTCTGTGTGTGTCTTTAGATCTGATGTGAGTCTCTTGTAGGCAGCATAGAGGTGGCATCATTTTTTTTGAATTCAGCCACCGTATGTGTTTTGATTGGAGCATTTAGCCCATTTACATTTAAAGTGATTGTATGTACTTACTGACATTTTAGTTGTTTTCTAGTTGTTTTTGTAGTTCTTCTCTGTATCTGTCTTCTCTTGGTCTCTTGCCTTGTGGTGTGATAATGTTTGATTTCCTTTCTCTTTATTTTTTATGTATCTACTGTAGGGTTCTGATTTGTGGTTACCATGAGGTTCATTTATAACAGCCTATTTATACAGCTGTTTGTTTGAAGCTGATAGTCACGTAAGTCAAATTCATCCTAAAAGCACTACATTTTAACTCCCCCCACCATGTTTTATGTTTCTGATATCATATCTGCAGCTTTTAATTTTGTGTATCTGATAACTACTCACTATAGTTATAGTTGAATTTACTACTTTTTTCTTTTAACCTTCATACTAGCTTTTTAAGTGGCTGACACACTGCATTTGGCATATACTTGCCTTTACCAGTGAGATTTTTTTCTTTCATATATTTTCTTATTTCTAGTTAAGACCTTTTGTTTTCTGCTTAAAGAAGACCCTTTAGCATTTCTTCTAAGGCCATTTTAGTGGTGATTAACTCCTTGAGTTTCTGCTTGTCTGCAAAGCTCCTTATTTCTCCTTCATTTGTAAATGGTAACTTTGCTGGGTACAGTATTCTTGGGTTCTAAGTTTTTTCCTCTCAGCACTTTTAATATATCACACCACTCCCTTCTGGCCTGCAAAGTGCCTGCTGAAAAATCAGCTGATGGTCTTATGACTATATATTGACTCTTGAACATCATGGGGGTTAATTTGTGTATAACTTATACTCAGCCCTCAGTATGCATGGTTCCTCAACATCTATGGATTTGACCAAGGACAGACCATATAATTCTGTTGTATTTACTATTAGAAAATATCTGCATGTAAGTGGACCCTTGCAGCTCAAACCTGCATTGTTCAAAGGTCAACTGCAGTTGTTTTTCTCTTGCTGCCTTTAAAATGTTCATTATCATTAACTTTTGCCATTTTAGTTACGATGTATCTTGGTATAGATCTCTTTGGTTTCATCTTGTTTGGGACTCTGTGCTTCTTGGACCTGAACATCTGTTTCCTTTCCCAGGTTAGGAAACTGTTCATCTTTAGATGGATGATGGCCTGGATTTCCACAGCACCAGGAGACTTTAGAGCAGCAAGCAACTAAATTATTTTTAATACCCAAATAACAGTTAAAAGCCCGAACTCTAGGAGTTTATATTATTCTTTGTTAGGCTATTGCTTGTTAGAAGAGTACAGTGTTCAATTCATGGTATTTCATGCATTTGTGTTGACTATTAAGGAAGAAATGATCATGTCTTCTTACCCTATAATGCAAATGTTAGTATGCTTGATGTTGTTCCAGAGGTCTCTCAAAGTATCTTCATTTAAAAAAATTCTTTTTCCTGTTTACTGTTCTGATTGGGTGATTTCCACTATTCTGTATTTCAGATAACTGATCTGTTCTTCTGTATTATCTAACCTGTTGTTGATTCCCTCCAGTGTATCTTTCATTTCAATTAGTGTATTCTTCAGCTCTGGTTGGTTCTTTCTTATATTTTCTAACTCTTTGTTGAAGTTTTCACTGTGTTCCTCCATTCTTGTCCCAAGTTAGTAAGCATCTTTATGACCATTACTTTTAACTCTTTATCAGGTAAATGACTTATCTCCCTTTCATCAGCCCCCCTCCCCCACCCTGCCCAGGGTTGTATCATTTTCTTTCTTTTAGAATATATTCCTGTCTCCTCATTTTGCTTTGACTTTCTGTTTGTTTCTATGAATTAGGTGAAATAGCTACCTCTCCTGGTCTTGAAGGTATCACCTTGTATAGAAGCATCCCCTGGGTAGATTGATGTGCTGTGCATCTTTGGCAGGCCAGCTGGAGCTGGAGTGGGTGCAGGCTAGGGTAATTCTGGGATACATCATGTTGGGGCCACCCTGGATGGAAGGCTGGAGCTGGAGCAGGCATGAGCCAGGGGGTTCCACAGTTCAACTTCTAAGGCTTAAATGAAATTACTAGCATAAGCCCAAGGCAGTGAAACTACTACTTAGCAGAAGACTCTAAGGAAAAACCTGGACATTTTAGTTTTGTTTTTCTTTTGTTCCTGATGACTTTAAATTCAATAGCAGTCCACAGTGTGATTGACCTGGCTAATAAACTAACACAGTCACGGAATGCATTAGCTGAAGCACAGTATTCAGATTAAATGCCTTAAGTGTCTCAGTCAGCTCTGTACTGATCACACTAAAAATTAATTATAGTATATACATTTGTGGATACCACAATTTCAGAAAGAAAGGAACAAATGGACAACATTTCAGGGGGAAAAAAAAGGGTAAGAACGCTGAAGATGGAATAAGGGTATCATATGAAATAAAACAAGATGCCAAACCCGGAGGAGGAAAGATTGGTTCGTGAGATGGAATGTAAAGATAAGACACACAATACAGTTTTCAAAAATAAAGAACCACATAGGAGAGGTATTAAAAACTGTTCTTTATAGTATTTTGGAGTAGAATCAGGCTGGTGTGTAGAAGCTTTAGGCAGAAAAACAGCTGCTTGTTCAGTAGACTAAAGAGCTTTCTAATAGTCTGAGACTAAGATGAAGTGGTCTATTTCATGAGTTAACAGGTTCCCCATCAGTATAGGCGAGTAAGCAAAGGATGGAGAAATGAGGGGTAGAAATTTTATAGCAGGGTCAATGCATCAGAAGGATAACTAGGCTATCACACCTTCCAAGTTCTCTCCAATCTTGAAAAAATTAATTTCCTTTAGAATTTGTGTATCAAGGACAATATGTATTTAATTATGTTATTACTCTTTCTCTAAAAGAAGATTAAACATACTCCTATTTGCATGGTGACATAACCAAATATTATTTACTATGAAATGCATAAACATAGACTCTTAACTCCTCAAAATTTAAATATCTAGCCTGAAAATCTCAATGATAAAAAACACTACAGAGAGCATTTAACTCACAATTGTAAAAAGCAAAACAACCAATGTAACTATAAGACTGAGGTGTCATGAATAAATATTTGCTATTTTTTCATATAATAAAAAACTTCATTTCTATATTTATGGATTTTGGTAAGTCATTCAGTTGGAAAAATAATTATTTAGTCCAAGAAAATGTATTTTAAAAGATTAAGTATTAAAAAATGTCCAAGAAGAGATTGAAGGTATTTTAAAGAACAAGAAGTTAATACAGCCTTCCTACTACTATTGGTTTATTTTAAGCTCAGCATGATATTATTGACATATATAATTTATCTTCAGAAAATTTATGCAATACATATATTTCAACAATGTTTAGAAAAAGTTTGTGGTTCATGTGTGAACAACAGACATCAGAGACTTTAGGAAACTGCGAAACACTTACAAGGATAGATCAATGGTCAGTAAACTTTTTCTGCAAAGGTCTAAATGGTACATAATTTAGGCTTTATAGGCCATAGGTCTCTACTGTAACTACTCTACTACAGTAGTACAAATGCAGTCACAGACAATACATCAAAAATTAGTGTAACTATATACCAATAAATCTTTATTTATGAGGCCCGAAATTTGAATTTCACATCATTTTCACATGTCACTAAATCATCTTTTTTTCCCAACCATTTAAGTATGTAAAAACCATTCTTAGCTCATGGGATGTAGAAAAACAGTCGATGGGTCAGATTTGGCTCACAGGCCATAGTTTGCTGACCCCTGGGACAGACAGTCTTTATCTTAACTTCTAAATGAAATATGACCCACATATGCATACAACCTCTGACCAAATTCCAATACCCCATTCCCGAAGCTGAAACCCTTACAGCTACTACCCTAATAGTGAAAACACTTAGCGTTTTAAAAAACAAAAAAGAAAAACACAAACACTCAGCAACAATAATAAAACTACTTCTAACAGTCCTGTAAAATGATGGTAAAGCTGAAATCGGAAGATGACCTTGGAAGCACCAAGTCTGACCACACTGTGGCTCACCTTCTAACACCCTAAGACTCTCCACATCATTTTGATAAATATAAAAGATCGATAAGCATCCCTTCCTTAAATACTTACAGGAAAGTAAAGAATTATGATTCATTTAAACTTTTAATGTTTCTTAGATCAAGCAGCTTGTTTTTTAGTACTGACTTAGCTGAGAACAGCAATAATAGATGAATGGGACTTTTAATTTATAACTAGAAAGGGTGGGGAGGAAAACCATTCACAAACATATTTTTAACCTGTCTGAAGGTATTTTTTGGAACACAATTCATTTAAAATTGGAAGCTACATATATTTAGCTTCTCATTTGCTGACATTTCTAAACATGCTAATGTTTTCCATGTTACAAAGCAATAAAAATCAACTTTTAATTTATAGTATTTAAGAAATAAAAATATTGTCATATTTAACACATCAAGCCATCTTCCAGAAAAACTGGAAGGAAAATTAATGCCAGTTTATAACTTCCATGAGTTAAACATACTAAGTTAGAAAATAATTCTGAACACTGAATTACTCAAGACCTCTACAAAACTTACAAAAAATCGAGCAATCTGTTCCATGGATGTCTCAGAGCAGAATTTTTAAAATTTTACAAATTTATTATTATAAGAAAACCAGGTTTCAGGCTAGAGATAATAATTACAATAGTAATCATTATTGAGAGCCTATTATATACCAAGCATCAGTACTAAAAGTAACCGAAGGGACTAAATTTTAAAATATTCATAAAATTAAACAATTTCGAAGCTTGTTTAACACTAGGATAAGAAGACATGATCATTTCTTCCTTAATATTCAACACAAATGCATGAAATACCATGGATTGAACACTATACTCTTCTAAAAGGGACCATGTAAGCAATAGCCTAACAAAAAATAATATAAACTCCTAGAGTTCAGGCTTTTAACTATTATTTGGGCATCAAAAATAATTTAGTTGTTTGCTGCTCTAAAGTCTCCTGATGCTGTGGAAATCCAGGCCATCATCAACCTAAAGACAACGTAACTACTTGACATCACAATCTCATTAATCTTCATCTGTCCTTCATATCCTGTCATTCTTATGCAAAATGGACTCAAGGATGCAACTTCTCTTCACTTATCTATAAGCTGAAGGAGGAGGGTAGGGGGGTAAAAGGTCTATGGAGACTTCAGGATACCACTGGAGACCCCAACCAATCACTTTACTCAACCTAGTGTGCTACATTACAGTTATTGTGTTTGACAAGTAAATATGACATAGCAGGAAGTAGGATAATGTGATTCTTGAGCTATATGTCTCACTTCCCTTGCTGAAGCCCCAGGAAGCTCCAGCTTTAGTTTCCCCAGACTATATGAAACTGAAATATTGTCCAAAAAAGACACAAAAAATGTGCAACATATGGATCACATAATGATATCAATTTCACTCCTCTGACAGTCCAAGAATTCTCTCCGTTCCAATATACTAACTTAAGGTCATCATGACATAGAGGTTGTGGGTTAATAGGCAAAAGGACTGTAAAGTAAGCTAGCTAATTTACAAGGCCAAACACCTGAATTAAATGTAGCCAAAGTTAGACTAAATGCATTATTTCTTTCACACTAGAACAGTCCTTTTTCTTTCCAGTTTTATGCCAAAAACAAAATTTCTACCTTTCAGTATCAGCACAGGAAATTTACTTTAATTCTCCTGTTGCCTATTCTCTTCCTACTACCGTTTCCTCCAGACAAGACAGGTGGTGAAAACTATGTCTATTCATTTCATAAAAGGAAGTTGTTTTTTTTTTTTAAATCATCTCTTAAGACTGCTTTGTTTCTAATGGCACATTCAGGGCACAGTTTGAACACCATGTTCTAATCACACATGTGCTGAAACTTTTCTTATAGTGCTATTAAACAATACACAAATAATGCTGTATAACAGTTCAGAGAAAAAAATCTAGAAAATATACCTCTGATATAGTTTATACCATCTGAGTAATAACAGAAGTACAGCTAACAAAAAATTCACACTACACATGAATATGGAATTCTACCTGAAATAGAAAACAATTAAAATATTTTTTACAAAAATCACTGATTATTTAAAGTAGTGTTTTTTGTACAATTACAGATACATGTAGAATGTAGACCATGGTTCAATGTACTAAATTCAAAGTTGTACTTGAAAGCATAGCATATCATTTGATGATCTTGAAGGCACTGCTTTACCACTTAAAAATACTTTTTCCATTTACCAATTTTATGTTTTACTGCCAGTCATAATTATATTATTTCATCTATTACAAATTAAACATTATAAATTTTGAAAATCTGAATAGTAAATTAAAAAGGCCTTTAGATCCCCTGACCTAGAAAATTGAGTCTTTGTAGCTAATAACAAACACTTTCAATAACTTTTAAGTGTGCTCATCCAAGATTAGCTGGTTAAAAAAAGTTGGATTCCTAATTTTTAAAACTAACCAATATATGTACATGTGTGTATATATATGAACATGTGTGTATATATATGATGCATGCATATATACAAGCATACATATAAATACACATATATATATGTGTGTGTTTGTATATGTTTGCACTTCTCTCTGAAGCCTCCTGAAGCAAAGGTTAATCAGTCAAAAGATGTTACCAGTGTGTAATAATATTGGTACTTAAAACACTTATTTTGGACAATTAGGTGGTTTGAGAACCAAGGTATTAAAGGTAACATTTTATAAAGGATCAAAAATATGACTAGAATTTTGGCAAGATATTTTCCAAACTTTAATTTCTCAAACTGTGATATTGGAGACTGTCACTTATGAGTTGACATAATAAAATACAGCATCTGCCTTCTAAGGCAAATATTATTAGCAAGTAAGAAACATATTTAAAACAATGCACAAAGAAATGTAAAAAAGAACCACTTCCATCCCTTCAATCTCCCACCTTCGGAGACAAGTTCTGCCCCAAATCCAGTTAATCATTTTCTCCAAGGCCAAGATATCCACAGACTAAAGTATCCCCAAAAGAATGGAAGTCATCTACCATTATCTTTGGGGTTTTGACGTATTCTAAGATGAGACTGAAAAAAGGTCCAAAACCTTAGAGTGGCCCAAGATAACTTATTATCTCTAGGTTTATATTAAAAATTTATTGGGGTCTTTTGTATCAGGTATAGGTAAAACCTAGGATAAATTTCACCTTACTGCAAAATACAACAGTTGGGGTTCAATCTAGGTCTTACAGAGGGAAAAGTAAGAAAAAGAGGTAAGTCAACAATTCTACTGTATTAAATAATAGGCTTACTACGTGTTATACATATAAAGAACATGAAAAATGTATCCTTTAAATAAAGGAGTTTAAATTCATTTATCCTTTTCTATTTTAAGAGAGATTATATGTATAACTGGAAGAAAGATATATCTGGACAAGGCAAGGCAGAGAAATGCTCCATCTGAGAAAAGATAGAATCCACAGAAAAGGACATTTCAAAGGAGCAGGTTTGTAGCCAATCAAATGACTGGCAAAGATAAGTTGGTCTCTGTGAAAGTTGGAAGTTGTTCTTAGTGCCCAGAAGAGAACTCACATAGGGGTTGGGGAAGAAGCTGAAGAGCACTGTGGTAGAAAGAATTTTGCTCAGCCACAAGATTCTGGTCCTCTGCTAGACACACACCTTCTCCCAGTTATTCCATCAAATGTTGGACTAGGTGCTATTGGGAAGGGCTTTTGCAAATGTAATGAAGATCCTGAACCAGCTGACTTCAAAGTAGAGAGATTTTCCTTGGTCGGCCTAACTGGATCAGGTGAGACTTCAAGAGACTAGGCTTTTCCTAGCAATAGAAATTTAAAGTGTAAGATGGATAAAATATGATGGAGATTCTCCATTGCTGTCTTTGAAGATGGAAGGGACCACATATGTGGGTCTCTAGGAGCTGAGAGTGGCCCCCAGCTGACATCTAGTAAGAAAATTCAGTCCTTAGGTCTACAGTCACAAGAAGTGAATTCTGCCACAATCACGTGAGCTTAGAAGAGGAATACCAGCTCCTGATGAGAACGGTTGGCCAACACCTTGTTGAGTCCCTGAGCAGACAACTCCATCATGCCACACCCAGATTTTGACCTACGTATAGAAACACTAATAAACGAGTATTGTGTGAAGCTGTTAAATTCGAGGTAATCTGTTACACAGCAAGACAAAATTAATACAAGCACTAAACAAGCTAAATCATACAGCTTGATTTAGAAGAACCCAAGAGGTTTACTATAAGACCAAAGTCCTACTTCAAGACATGTGTCTAACATCAAAGACATACAATATTAAGAAACCAAAGACGGCCACTATTAGATTAGACGTTGTAGAGAAAAAAAACCTAAGAAATTTTAGAGCTCATTAGCCATGGGGTAACCAGGAGACAAATGTCATAAAAAAACAATGTATATTTACCTGGATAAAGATGATTCTTGGATTCACTGAAACCAAAAGGTGGGATTAGGTAATCTCTAAGGTCTCTTTCAGCACTTTCTGTAATTCTTGTCAAGACACAATTCTATCTTTTTTATAGACATCAGAGATGTCTGGGCACCAACCCAGATCCTACAAATGCTCATAACTTACCTAGCTTCTTGTAAAACACTGCAGCAGAAAGGGCACAATTTAACTTATTAAGGTTCAAAGCTTTCTTACCTGCATCTGACCAAGGGACTTTAGCACACAGCAAAATACCTTCCCACATAAAACCTCTTTTCATATCTTCAAAAAGATGATTTCTTTCAAAATCCCATTGTTAAAACCGAAAGTTTGTATATATGTGCACAGGGAGGGAGGAGCTCATAAGGTCATGGACATGAGGCAATAACAGCAACAAAAAAAAGAGAAACTGGTTCATGCCCTGGGAGTAAATTTTTACTCTCAGTTTAGATCATTAAGTATAAATTAGGCACTTAAAAGTTAAGTGAACTCATTTATTAAAATATGACTTGGGGAAAAGTCGTGGTAGCAATAGCTTGAAAGTGTTAATTTTGCACCTATGTAGCTTAATTTAAGCCTAAGTAACTTAAGAGAAATAAAATCCATTGTCATTTTTATTCTAATTACTCTGAAAGCAACTGAGAGGCCAGGACTTCTAGAAAGTTGTTGAAAATAACTTGAGTCTAACTAGTAGTAAATAGCTGGAAGCTTACCTTAAAATAATGAAAATGTTAAAAAGTTCTGAAAAAAAATCAGATGAAACACAAAAAGAATTTCAGAACTTAAATACTCTAGGGAAATATACCAAGAATTTAATGCAACAATGAGGGAGGGAAAACTCAAGGGGTTACAAAATAGTTTCATTAATACCAAACATAAGTAATAAAAACATAAACAAAATCTTTTCTCAGTTCTCTTCATTTCCTTTAGTTTAATCTTTCAGTATCCTCTAAATAACAAACTGATTAGAAAGTAATTTGACAGGAAAAAAAAACCCCAAACCCCAAAATCCCCAACATAATCAAACGATCCAGTTCTTGACTTTAAAATGCCCAGACTGGCTTCTTTCTTACCTTGTCTATCCTATCTGGACGGTTAGTAGCTGCCAGGATTGTCACATCCTTTAACTGTTCAATGCCATCCATTTCTGTCAAGAGCTGAGCCAAAACACGATCGGCAACATTCCCAGCACCTGATGAACTGATTTTTAAAAATACAGTTTTAAAAATCTGTTTATCTATCCCCAAATACTTTACTATTTTTAAAAGATCGTATATTCTATAACAAGAAACATTATGTCTTTTTCAAAACATACAATGCATGCTTCAGAATTCATTACTTGAATTAGATCCAAGAACTAACTATATTAAATCATTTCTTTTCCTCCATCAACAACCATGATTATTTTCTTTCCAATAATGAAATGCTAAGAGTGTCAAATATAAAAGATCTGGGAAGTAAGAAATAAGATTATTTTTAAAAGTTCATCAAATACGTAATTATTTAACTTAATCAATATTTACATTCTTTCTTTTTTTTTTTTTTTTTTTTTTT
>NW_006798658.1:311406-337252 GCF_000442215.2 Lipotes vexillifer | reverse complement strand
CGAACCCGTGTTCCCTGCATCGGCAGGCAGACTCTCAACCACTGCGCCACCAGGGAAGCCCCGCGATATTTACCTTTTATATGGCAAATAAACTGACAGGAATTGGGAATAAAAAAATGAATAAGATACAGACTCATTCTCACATGAACCTTAGAGCCTATGTGAGACAGAAAACTCTTTACAAACCTATAGCAAACGAGATATTTCTGACCTATCTTGATATTTTAAAATATTAAGAATATTTTTAAAACACACCAGCAGGTAGGGAGTCATCACAATACCCATATCTGGAGAAATAGGGGAAAAAAAAACATTTTACTTTGTTCCTTTTGTTCATGCACCAGGTCAATTACAAAGCTACTCCTGAACAAACTACACCTTAATTTAATCTCATTTCGTTGATCACAAAAAATTACTGAATATTGATTTTTAAGAAGTAAACTTAACAGGTCTTAATAGTGAACAAAACCCTGATATTACACAATCAAGCCCCCACAATAATAATTCTCATTAGTACTAGCTGGGATTTACTAAGCTCTGTTCAGAATTGGGAAATATATAATAAACATCTAGGTGGACAATTACAGAGTGAAACAGCATTGTAAGTATATTAAACATATAAATTCAATCAGATACAGTTGAGAGTGGGAGGCGGGGAGAAGAGGGAAAGAGCATAGAAGAGACACACCCCATACCTTTGTCTTAGCACCCACGACAGCAAGTACACCTTAGTATAATCATCACATAATGTATTTAATAATAAGGTAATCAGGATCTCTAAATAATTTAGATCTCAGTGTGCATTACAAGTTCAAAAACTTGACACAAAGGAGAGTAGCCTCTAACTCACACTAATCAGACATACATGATGTTGTTACACAAATCATACTGTCAATTAAATTAAACGGTTGGTCCTTCCAGGTCGTTATATAAATTACACTATCAATTTATTAAATGGTCCTTCCCAATGTCAAAAAGTTTGGGACCAAGCAAGGAGCATCTGGGAAGCCACTGAGATTTGTCTTGGTTAACATTAATTCCTGCAAGTAACCAATTGGCTGGTGCATGGATTTGCTGATCTGGGTCTACTTAAGATTGAACATTTTGAATAAATAGATTATATATCTTTCTAAAAATGCTTCAAAATGTAACTTTTCCAAATGTTAGATAGGAACATTGCTAGCAAAAGCTCTATGGGCTCCTTCATGATGACTGCAAGCATATAAGCATTTAAGGATGCCAACAGATTATATCCAAGGCCTTTAATTGTATCTACTTTGCTAATTAGTTGTGATCCTACACTACAAGAGGCAAAGGAAGGCCACAGGAACAGGTCTTGGGAGAGTCAAGGTGGACTGTCCAGAGGTGACGGCTTCTAACCTACGACCCAAAAGATGAGTGGGGGCCAGACCAGCAAAGAAAAAGATAGGGAAGAGAGAGAATACAGAACACTGAAAATGGAAAACAGTTCAGAGTAGCACAGCACAGCAGTAACGTAAAAATGTAAAATATTAGCAGAGAAAGATAAACCAAGGCTGGATGACAAAGGCTTTATTATCCAAATTACCAAATTACTAAGTTTGGATTTTGTCCTAACATTGATGGGAAGTTTCAAGTAGAGACATGACAAGATCAGATTTATGTTTTTGAGGACTACAGCAGCTACAGTATAGGAAACAGATCACAAAAGGGCAGTTTTGGTATGTTTTCCAGTCCAGTATATAAGAATCTTAGAAGGCTCTACTTCCTCCTAATAACAAGTAAAAAGCTCTATAAACTGAAAAATCAACAATTCTTTTTAGATCCCTCAGAAATGTGAGATCACAGGTACCTTAATCTGTTCAGGCTGCTATAACAAAATGCCACAGACTAGGTGGTTTATAAACAACAGAAGTTCATTTCTCACAGTCTGGAGGCTGGTAAGATCAAGAGGCCAGCGTGGTCAGATGAGGACTCTTTTCCCCTGGCTGGTAACCGACACCTCCTCACTGTGTCCTCACTTACCACTATATTTCTGAAGGCCTATTTGCCACAGTTCCTGTTACCCAGTAAATCATGTCTATCAAGAAAAAACTATAAGGCATACTAAAAGGCAAACAAACATAGTTGGAAGAAAGTGAGCAAGCATCAGAACCAGAGAACCAGCAGGAAGACAGGCCAGGGAGAACAGGGAGCGTTCAGGAATGCTGGAATTATCACACCAGTAATTTTTTAAAACTATGACTAATATGCTAAGGGCTCTAATGGACAAAGTAGACAACACACAAGAAAGGGGCAACATAAGCAGAGAAATGGAAATTCTACGGCTCAAAAAGAATTCTAAGGTTGTTACAACACTATAACAGAAATAAAGAATGCCTTTATTGGGCTCATTAGCAGATTAGACATGGCTGAGGAAAGAATCTCTCCACTTAAGTATGAGTCAATAGAAACATCCAAAACGGAAAAGGAAAGAGAAAAAAAGACTGAAGAAAACAGTAAAAAAGAAAAACAAAAAGAAAAAAGAAACAGAAAAGAAAATCCAAGAACTGTGGACAACAACAAAATATGTAACATATGTGTACCTGAAACACCAAAAGGAGAAGACAGGTAGAATAGAAAAACTATCTGAAGTCATAATGACTGAGAATTTCCCCAAATTAATGTCTGACAGCAAGATCCAAGAAGCCCAGAGAACATCAAGTAGGAAAAATGCCAAAAAGCTACACCTAGGCATATCATATTCAAACAATAGAAAATCAAAGATAAAGAAAAAATCTTGAAAGTAGCTAGAGGACAAAAACACTTCACTACAGAGGCACAAAGATAAGAATTACATCGAATGACTCCTCAGAAAATATGTCAGCAAGGAGAGTAGAGTGAATCCCCATAGGAATGTTATACTACCTAGCACTGGAGAGAGTTACACATACACCAGAAAAAAAATATTAACCTAACAGCGTTACTAATGATAAAGTTCTAATTTTTCTGACCTACCTAAAGGAATTTGTGTAACATAGCTTTAAGTGAATGGCATACTTCCATCAAAAGAAAAATCCTGGGCCCATGCCACATCTAAATCTTATGTGTGCTAGTGCTTGCTTTGCCTTCTTCTAATATGAACTATATTCAAATAATGTCAGAACGCATCCTTAGCTATGTTATGTACACTCTCCCTTCTTCCTCCAGTGAATTAGTAAGACTGCTAGATGTCTTACTGGTAAGTATGAATGTATTAGCTGAACTTGCTGAGAAGTAAAAAAAAATAGCTACTAGGTTTTGTTTCAGATTAGGCAAACATCATTGTGGTACAGTGAGAGAAGAATGAGAGGAAAAATGAAGGGGGTAATTTTATTAGAAAGTGCAACAATTCACTCAATTCAATTCAACTCATTTATTCAATAAACATTCACTGCCTAGCAGGCCAGACATGGCTTTAGGAAATGGGAATGAAAACATTAAGATGGCAGTCCCTACTTCCTCAAGGACCTTAGAGTCTAGCAGGGAGAAAGAAAACTCCACATTCATTTGCTTTTCCAAAATAAGTAACACAGAATAGTTCCTGAAAGACTGATTCAAGAACTCTGGATAACATTTGCTTTCAGTTTAAATCAAGAACTTGGACAGAATAAACGTAACTAAATAAAACTAGATTAAGATAACTGATTTACTCCATCAGTAATGAAGCAGTGGCTCTAACTTATAACCATGAATGCTCATACTATATAGAACATTTAGAATCTTTTATAGAAAGGAGAGCAATCTTATAGTTATCAAAGTTAGGTTTAGCCAGGGCTAGTACTGAATCTGAGCACCATTCAATACAAACTTTCCTACATGGTAACATTTGAAAGAAAAATTAAACAATGATGTTAAGAGGCTAAAAAATGAGTAAGTTTAACAAATAACATAGATTTACTATTATTAAAATCCATATATTGGTTTTAACTCTTCAAACTTTGTAAAACAAAAAATTTGAATACATTTAAAGGCATTCCAAATTTACAAAAATTTTCATCATATAATTCGAACAGTATTTCAGTATCTTATAACCTTGGATTAATGTTTTGAACATAAATCACTGTAGAAAATAACAGATTTAAAGATGAAAGGATGTCACATACAAGCTTTATTACAAGCACTTTTTACATGAGAGCTTATCAGGGGAAACAAAAACAAAAACTATACAACAGTCTTTCAGTTTGAATTTAAGTCATAGATAAGAAAAAAAAGTTAAGGGGCTTTTTAAATGCCATTTTTAGATGCTGAAAGCACACTGACGCACCACCACATTCAATTAACATAAACTAATCTAAAGGTAAGAATGGGTAAAACATTTCACGAATAGAAAAATAACCATTACCATAATCGCTTTAGACACTGAACCCAACAACAAGCATTAGATATGGAGTCCACAAAAGAAACAGAATTAAGCCCAAGATACACTGTTATCAACAAAAGCATAATATTGAATATATACATCCCTAATTCACCCATTCCTCAAAACCCTATATCCTACAAATAAAAAGATAAATAGGAAAAGATTTTTCTAGACTCTCATTTAGCCTTCATCCCTTCTTCCTTTTGGTTTCCTCTTAAGAAGAGGAAGGATGCTAGGGAATTAGAATCTGAAACAATGTTAAATTAGCATGTAATCTGGACAGGGATGGGACTGAGATAATAAAAACAAAAATTCACCTGAATTGTAGTGAAACAAAACAAAACAAAACAAAAACACAGAAATAAAAAAATGGTGAATTTCAGCAGGGATCTGGGATCCATAAGAAAAATTCTAAACCTAAAAATTATAATAACTAAAATTAAGAATTAAAAAGATGAATGTAATAGTAAATTAAACACAACAGAACACAGGATCCTTGAACTGGAAGGCAGGTCAGTAGAAAATATCCAAACTGATGCACAAAGAGAAAAAAAGAATGAATATAGTAAAAATACATATAGAACCCAGTGGAAAGCCTAAGAAACGTATAACTGCAGTCTCATAAGGAGAGAAGTGAGAGAATCAAATAGAAGCCATATCTCAGAAAACACAACCTGAGAATTTCCCAAAATCATCAAAAGTAATCGAAGCCATCAAGAATGGGCTCGGGATTCTCAAATGCTAAAGCCAATAAAATTATTACCAACTAAAGATAAAAAGTCTGTGATCAACATTTAATGTGATCAACAAAAAAGTTTTCTTTGCAGAATGATTTCTGTACAGTGGTTAAAATTAAAAGAGTTACAAACATGATACTTCTGAGTCCTAAGTATCAACTTCCCTAATGAGAGAAACTGTAGATTTTATGAGGCCATCTGTTCGCATAGATACTGTTCATTCACTGAAAATGTTAAGAATACATACAAGTGTTCCAGGTCCTATTTTGCTTTTTCTTTCTTTACCTGATACTGACAAGCCCAATGTGAATTTCTTTTAAAATGAATTGCCATGATTAGGAAACCTCTATACTTGTGAAGGAGCTGGTTTTCCTTGAGGCAGTGAGTATAACCATCTAAAGGAAAATGAGTTTGGGGCAGAAGGAAACAGATACAATATTTATTTTTTATTTTCCCTGTTTTTCTAAAGTTCAGGAAAAATATGAATTATACTCTGATCAAATACCTTGAAGATGATAACACTATGGGAACAATAATTACAGTTCTGGCTCCTTGATAGACACTTCTTTAAAATAAAAAAAAAATTTAAAGGAGAGACAATTTTTATATATTTAAAAAGTCCAGCAAGAGAACAAATACTTAAGCAAGTTATAATCCATGAAAAATAAAATCACATGGAAGACTAGTTTTGGGGTATTTTTGGGTTTTTTTAAATTTTTAATTCATGTATAACTGATTTACAATGTTGTGTTAGTTTCAGATATACACCAAAGTGATTCAGTTTTATACATATACTTATATATTTTGTATTATTTATAATTATAACAAAAATAATTTAATAATTATAAAATAATTGTAATTTTTATATATAATAGTTATATAAAATGAAATATAAAATTATATTAATTCTACATTGTATTATGTTTAATATTTATATAATTTATATTATATTAGTATTTAATAATTTTATATATTTATGATTTTATATTAATTTTATATTATTTATATGTTCTTTATATATTCTTTATATATTCTTTTTCAGATTCTTTTCCTTTATAGGTATTACAAAAATATTGACTATAGTTCTCTGTGTTATACAGTAGTTCTCTGTGTTATACAGTAGGTCCTTGTTGATTATCTATTTCATATATAGTAGTGTGTATATGTTAATCCCAAACTCCCTCCCCTCCCTTTCCCCTTTGGTAACCATAAGTTCATTTTCTATGTCTGTGGGTATATTTCTGTTTTGTATATAAGTTCATTTGTATCTTTTCTTTTTTAGATTCCATATATAAGCTATTTATCATATGATATTTGTCTTTCTCTTACTTCACTTAGTATGATAAATCTCTAGGTCCATCCATGTTGCTGCAAATGGCATTATTTCATTCTTTTTTATGGCTCAGTAATATTCAGAAATATATGCCAAGAAACTCAGAAAGTGAAAGCAAAAATCATTTGATGAACGCCAAGAATCAATAATGCCTTGAATATTCTAGCTGACCACTTCACGATAAACTATGCTGTCAGATTATGATCTATATTCAGCTTGAACCTAACAGTAAATAAATTATTTTAGATTAACAACATACCCTATAAAAGCAGACAGAAATATATAATGAGTTATCTTCACAGGCTGTCCTAGAGCTGTGCAAGCTGCATGTGCTCTGAATAACTGCAGCTTTGTATAAAGTGTTAACACAGAAAATGACATAAAAGTATGTATCTTTCCATCTTGCCATGATTTCCCAGTAAAAATTCCAAGCTAACATAGGCAACACTCGCTACATTTGTATAGTTTTGACTCAAAACACAGTATTAGAGAAACTAGTGATTCTTAAACTCACAGTTCAATTTACCCTCTGCCAAAAGCAATTTTTCAAAGGGAATTTTTTCACAATTCTGGATGTCCCCAGGTTATTGTTATAAACATAATGCAACAAAAGAAAAATAAGGAAAATTAATACATGTAAGTTCAAACTTATTCAAGCTAAAAACTAAAGCCGAGAAAATGCTTCTAAACGTGTCATTTTCTTAAGTATCACAGATCTAGAAATGGTGACAATGAAAACTAAAGTTCTGTAGTAATTATAATATATGATTATACAACATAAAGGTTTTAAAATCATTCCAGTAAAATCTTCATTGATTAGTACTCATTAGGAAGCCTGCTTTGAATTTGGGAAAGAGCTTTGATAATCAGTGAGCTTGGGTTCAATTAGTAAGCCTTACCATTATTTTTTGTGTAATCTTGTGGAAGAGTTACTTAACCTCTCTGAGACTCAGTTTTCTCAATCAAACGTGGAAAGACTCATACCACCCTCAAAATTAAATAAATGTATAAAGGATCTACTGATACTTAGCACAAAGGAAATGTCAATAGATAAGAGTTATAAGCATTATCATTATAATGATCACCAGTATACCTGGCTTAATGAAGAGATCTCTATAACCTTTTACAAGTTATCCTAACAAATTAAACTGAAAAAGGGGTGTCTGGCACATAAACGTTAATGAAATAAAGCATGAACGTGATATATGATTGAAGATTTTCAGAAGCCAGGATAGCACAGGTCAGCAGATATATGCAGATTCACATTGCCAGTTCTCTACTGAGCTTTGCTTAAAACATGGTAGAAAGTATCAAACTTCCTTAAGTTCTTCCATAAAAGCCACCAACATAATTCTAAGATAAAAACTACTCCTCTTAAGCCCTTCATAACTATGTCCAAAACAGTGAGCCTGATAAATAAACTGCTAAAAGACACTTTGTTTATACAAGATGCATTAGTAGGAGACTGCTATGTCCTGGCAATGAGAATTCTTCTTATTTCATTAGCTGCTCAAATGTAGTGACAATTTGGCTCCTCAGGGTCCTCAAGGAACAATTTATTTTGTACAGCAAAAAGTTCCAGATAAGGAGAACTTTATACTTTCTCAGATATTTTTATACATGAAAAATGACATTTTAAAAAACGGCAAACCTTCTAAAACAGAAAAAAACAGAATATACTGTAAGACTGTGTGCTCAGATGCAAAAATGAAATAGAGTGAGAAGAAAATCTCCACTTCCCTGGTTTCTTAGATCTATACCAAAAGAAGTTCTCTTCATCTGTTTTATCTATCCTCTTTTTGTATCTTCTAAATGAACTTTTTTGGGGGGGCGGGTGCGGGGGCGAAGTGGAGGATAGGTGGATACTGACTCAGGCTCTTGATTTATAATGCTCTGTGACTACAGACACATAGGATTTGAAACCCAGTGATTTGCATGCTTGCTTACTTGAGAAAAGACTCAATTTGATCCCCCTACAATAAAATAAATGTGATTGAATGGCCTTCTGGCAGAGGGTAACACGGTGATCTTTCTACAAAATTAATTAGTATACCAAGGACGTACACAGTCTTTCAAAATGTTTTGTCACTGATCTAATAAGCATGATCTTCTTTACTATTGCTATCCTCTATTATCCTTTGAATACTGTTGCTATCAGCTACATTAAAAAGAACATTTATCATTTCGGTACCCTCAGCACAACTGACAAACTTTTGTGACTCTAGACTCACTTTTAAAGTTAGTGTGTACAAAAACTACTGAATTTTTTTGAAAAACGCATCACTTAGCACTTCCTTAATTCTTTTCGGAGCTCTTTGACAGGTGAATGTATTCCAAAGCTTACAAATGATTCTTTATAATGAAGATGTTGATGCTTCTATGAACGTAATGCAGGTGACAAAATTCCAAAAGACAGTCTCAGTGTTTAATTTTAAAATAAAATTAGTTCACAAATGACACTAAAACATGGTGAAATCATACTCTGCTAACAACCAGCTGAGTGAACCTAATCTCTAGTTTCTCTGAGGCTTCATTCCCTTATTCAAAAACTAAATGTCTGGGTTTTAGCAGAGTGCCTTCTCTGCTAGGCACTGTACTGGACATCTGAGGTAAGAGGATGAAGATGTTACCGTTCCCTTGAGGATTTCATAATTATTGGCATGTATGAATGAGGGAGTTAAATTAGGTAAGACATATATACAGGTCTTTCTAGTTTAAAAATTCTGTGTTGGTAATACGGAGCACGTAACTTATTTAATTCATTATTTTTTTTTAATTGGAGTATAATTGCTTTACAGTGTTGTGTTAGTTTCTGCTGAACAATGAAGTGAATCAACTATTTGTATACATATATCCCCTTCCTTGTATTCAGAAATGTATTGATCTAGTCAAGTGCCGTTAAACAGAAAGAGGTGAAGCTCATACTGGTCTAATTTGCTACTTGTTGAGGAGAAACTGGTGGCTATAATTAATGTTGAAGATTAGGTGAAGGGAATTCTTTGGATTCCCGTTATTCATGTTGCCTTTGCCCTTTATTTCCACAGATCACTGATAGCTAGCTGGAGTAGCATAGTGAAACTGTTTTATGGACTGAGAAATATTCTTGGCTGACTTTCAAAGCCACAGTAGGAAACAAAATCCATAAAACTGACATCCTAGGAAATCAAAACCAACTCCAAGTTTAAGAACAAATGTATAATCACTAACATAATGAAATGATTTTACAAAACTTTATTATCTGCTAGAGATAGGCAACACAACAATGGAAAAAATGTTCAGCTATAGAAAGTACTGAAATTAGACGTTTCCAAAAGATTAATTTTCTTTTCCCTTCGGAAGTCAAGCCCCTTTTCCAAATTATCCTTGTTCAAAAGTAAGAGTGCTGTGGACTGAAGGGACTTTATGATATCTTTAAAAAGGTCAGGAACCTATAGCCAGTCTAAATCTGGCCAGCCAACTGTTTCTTATTTGATTACATATTGTCTATGGCTACTTTCGCACTGTAGCAACAGAGATGAATAGCTGCAATAGAAACTGTATGGCCCAAAAAGCAAAAAATATTTACTAACTGGCCTGTTTCAGAAAAGGAATGCTAACCCCTATCTTAAGGAGATCTCACCACCATGATGGTAATTATTACATTGATTTTATTTTTCAATAGCAAACATTTCACAAAAATGATATTTATTTCCTTTCAGCTCCTGCAATAAAATAAAATCCCCTATCATCTCTTCATATGATTTCTAAATTACAGGCCAACAACTCATATCAAATTCAAATTTTAAAATGTTTTTCTAGTATAATTTTTAAATGTCATAAAGAATCCCAAATGGCAGGCATCTGAATTTGTTTCTTAAAATCTACTCCCCACACCCCCAATGTCAATATTCAGGCTTGAAAGAGACCTAAAGAAGACTAGTCAAACATATACTATCAACACTCTGAACACAAGCACTACTTATGATAATTTTCTTGGTGCATGCAAAATGCAAGCTAATTTTCATTTTAAAAGCAAGATAGCTACAAATGACCTATATGTCCTATAACAACAAAAAATAACTCCCAATTTCTAGTAAAATGTTGCATCAGGCCATCTGTCTAAGGAAAGTCATTAATGTCAGCTGGTGAGGATGATTCCAAGATCCACTGACCAGCTGGAACGTCCTAGACAGAGGAAGTTGTTCTAGGAATCTCTAGGTTAGTCTAGTGGCCATTTCCTCAGTCAGAGGAGGCCGGGCCAAGAGAACACAGTATATGGGGAATCACCCCATCCTTCTTCACTTCTGGGGACAGAAGTGTTGCCTAAGAAAAGAGTGACTGATGATTTACCGCCCAGCGTGCTCTCCCCTCCCCACTATAACCCTGAAAAAGGTACAAATTTAAACTAGCTGGGAGGCAGGGCAGAATACTAGAACCAACTGTGTAATATCTTACTTTGCATTAATGCAGGGGCCTTTTTATGAATTTTTTTTCAGCTGTAAAGCACTTAAAACAGTTTCTAGAATACAATAAGCACTAAATAAATGTTACCCAATATTATTAGCTCAGTGTAATTCAAATCTCTTCCCTACGTCAGTGCCTTACTCCCTACCATAGTATCCATTTTCCAAAGAGCTATGCTACTTTAACAGCATTTTCAATTTTCCAAATATTTACAGATTAAAGCACTTTGCAAAGGGAATCTTACAACATTTCATCCAACTCACAATATGAAATAAGACAAAAAAATCTTATTCAGAACACCCATAATTTAAATGGGCATACAGAAAAAGAGAAGTAAATATCAGGCTTACTTATTTTTCAAGTCCCAAAGAACTTAAATGGGGCAGGGAAGAGGAGAAAATAGTGGTTGTAAGTAGACACTTTTATAAACATGAAAAATCTCTCTTTCTGAAAGCACAAACATTTCTAAAGCTAAGCAAATAGTATGTCTATACTCTATTTAATGTGCAGACTGCAATCCTCATTTTCATGGCTAATTTGAGTAACTTCAAGTAGTCAAAATAATTGACGTAACATGCACAGGATAGTACAAACTAGTATATATCATAAGTCATGGCTCAATCTGTTAAACATCTTAAGTGTGGAAATCCAAATCTTGATAAGAAGAAACAGTCGTCTTAGGCACTGTCATTTTTGGACTAGTCATATTATGAGTTGGATCTGAATGTTATCATAGAAAAACAGAAGAAATGAAAGCAATGAATATTCTACAGCACAAAATTATATAGAAAATTTCTAGTTTATGGAATTTTTAATTTTTCTATGTTTCCCTATGTTTCTATGTTTCCTATGTTCCTATATTTCTTTAACAATGTATAAAGTTGGTTTAGTATTTTCGGAATTTCATACTTTTGCTATCTATCAACAGCTGTGCTTTCAGTTTCTAGAAACTGTGTCCAATTCAAATAGCTGCAGAACAAAAATATACGTGTGAAACTTTTGTTTGTTTTTGTTTTCAGGTTACAGCACTCTAACTAGATAAAACAATAACTTTCTAGGTTAATGTTGGCCCATCACACAATTATGGGGAAAAAACAATCAAAATATCATTCTATGAGATTCTTATGGCTATAAAAACCAAACTATATAAGACTTAGTGCAGCTAAAGTACAACTAAAACTCTCTACTTTGGACTATTAACATTACATTTGGTAGTTCAGCCTTATCTTTGTTTTCTGAAATGTCAACTAACTTGACTGAAACTTCTCTATGCAAAGGGAACTACACAGAATTTACCTGTACTTTATTTGAATGAGCCACTGAGGAAGGGCTCACAATATGATGAAGACTACTAGAGGAAATGATATCTAGAGGCTGCAAATTATTAGCATCTCTTAATACATTTGCAAATTCCTACTGAGTCAAATTGCCTACAAAAAGTTTATTTCTACCAAGTGCCTTGTCTGGTTTCTCACACCATTACCTTTCAAAGGCATTTTATGAGAACTCTGCTACATATTCCACCTCCCATTTGGTTCATATTTAACAATGTTTCCCACCCTGTCCCTCTCTAGGCTCCAAAAACAGACGCCTCTGATGGCACATAAATGTGGCAGATCACCTACTTCAGTAAACTTCCCTGGCTTCTTTTTCTTCTCTTGCAGTCAAGGTGAACTTGAGCTATTTGCAACCTTTTGTTGCATCTCACTTCAGAAGTAATAAAAGCACTCATGAACTCCAACTCATAAAATAACAAGATTGGTAGGTATTTACAGAGTATCAAATGGGTGGGGTAGAGAGCAGGGCAGGCTACCTCCCAATGTTTCCTAGTGACAGTTCATACTCTCATCTGATTAGGCAGCTCTACCTGGTAAAGAAGAGAGCAGTATGCCTCTTATTAAATTTAACACTGAGACTTAGAAGGTGCCTTCTGCCATCACTATAATTATCATCAGCAAAACTTTTATAGTCAATGTATAATCAGAGGGTTATGAAGAAAACACACAAAGAAACACTCTCCAGCATGAAGTACCTGTACCATGTATTCCTTAAAAGACTGTAAATCTTTGTACAGAAAAAAAAAAAATCACACTTGAAAACAGTTTAATATATATATACACACACACACGATATGTTTGATATGATATTATAAATAATCCTCTTTATTGTCTGACATTCAGAAACAAAACTAATAATAGTTTTATTCTATTGTAACTATATTTTAGGAAACATGACTTAATCCAGATAATACAAAAATCTGTATAATAACAACTTTTATTATAATTGGATTCTACTCTATCACATAATTATGCTTAACTGAACTTTATTTACAGTTTTAATCACATGTTAATAAAAACCCAAATTTTTATAGGCAGTGCAGGGGGCTCTCTTTAGATAGTAAACTATAAAAATTAGCTCAAATGCCTCAAATGCATATCAGTCTTAAAAAAAAAATTATACATGAAAGTACTACAAAGTGATGACGTGAAATAATTTAATTCCTCTACACTGTAACTGGTAATATTTAATAGCAGTCCTATTAAATAGTTCTTACCTGCCCCTTTCAACTGCTAAGGCATCAAGTTCATCAAAGAAAATGATGGAAGGAGCCACTGCTCTCGCTTTTCGGAAGATCTGGTGGAAAGAGGGCTACATTAGCTAAAGATCAGCAAATTCCAGAAAACTCCATAGCTAGTTTTAGTTTGAAAATTATATTTAGAACCAAATCTATTATGTACCAGTAAACCAGCCCAATCACTTTGTATACAACCTGTAACAGATGTATACGCACTTCATAATGGATGTAAAAGTATCCTCTTCCACGGTGCTTACTTGCAAACAGAGACAAGACACCAACACATATTCTTAGAGGTGTGTAGGAGACAATTTGGTTAAGTAATCAAACAATCTCAGTTAAAATCCCACCTTCACCACTTGGTAGCTGTGTGACCTTCAGTGGGTAACTTTATTTTTCTAAACTACGATTTCCACACCTCTAAAATGGAGATTATGAAAAATGCCCGCCTCATAAGTTTAAGAAATGAATTAAAAAAGAATGCAGGGCTTCCCTGGTGGCGCAGTGGTTGAGAGCCCGCCTGCCGATGCAGGGGACGCGGGTTCGTGCCCCAGTCCGGGAAGATCCCACATGCTGTGGAGCGGCTGGGCCCGTGAGCCATGGCCGCTGAGCCTGCGCGTCCGGAGCCTATGCTCCGCAACGGGAGAGGCCACAACAGTGAGAGGCCCATGTACCGAAAAAAAAAAAAAAAAAAGAATGCAAAGCACTTAGTATAATGCCTGGAACATTTATCTAAAAAAATACATATTTAAAAGAAAAATCATAAATGTATAAAATCAGCCAAAGTTTAGCATATAAAATACTCATAAACCTAAAAGTCACACACTTTGCTCATTTCTCTGAAGACTGTATGGAAAAAACAGCTAAAACTTGGAAAAGCATAGATAGGTTAGACCTGAAGTCAATCAGACTATCAACATCAAAGACTGGCCAGCCAGCCACCGGGAAAACATGTGGAAATGGGCTAGAAAACGTCAGCATAAGCAGAAAGAAATCCAAATGTGTGTAACCTGTAACCTAGGCCTCCATTTTCTAGCCACAAGTATGATGACCATAAGAATACACAACAGTCACCAAAACCTTAATAGTAATAAACACTACCTTTTTCATATTTTAATCAATGAGGTGCTATCATTATCAGTTAATGTTTTATATTATAACCAACATCTACATTTCAAGAAAAAAAAAGAAAGAAAAAGTAACTTAAATTTTTTTCTCAGATGCAAAACAAAGTATTCCAATCTCTAAGACTCTTGGTTGATACCCACATGTGTCATAAGCAGAAGACCATCCGTTCCACTGCTATTTATGTGTTTTTGTCCTTGCTTAGCTTCTGTGAGGATACGGGGTGCCTGTGCGAGGCAGGCCAATCTTTGCTTGGGAAGCCGAGACTTGTGATCAAACTGCTATAGTTACCCCCACTTCAGTGCCTTGATTTTGCATGAACTTCCCAGTTATGTAGCTTCAGCAATATGGATTAGCCAGTAGGCCAATCAGGCACTGGCTGTAAAATTTAAGAGAGGAAGGAGATGCACTTTCTAAATCACCAGTCAAAGGTAAAGTAAAATAAGAAGAGTACAGTGACATTTTCATATACTAATAAGCTTATCTGATTTAAAGGGCTACCTGGTTTAAAGGATTTAAATTTCATTCTGACATCATGCATTCTTTGTTAAGTTTAAATATATCCTTATTTTTTTTTAATGAAACGCTGACATTAGTTAAAAAATATTTGGTAAAACTAAAGGCTGGAAATATTATGATGTTTAAAAGCAAAAACAAAGAATTGTAGATGACCAAAATTGCATTTAAAAATAATATTTGCCTGAAGAAAAAATATACCACTAGAATTTAGATTTGGAAACTTCAAAATCTATAACCCCAAACAAAATGGAAACCATACAGGACAGAAGCCTGGTTCTCCTATGCAGAGTTCTACTTTAAGACATAATCTTCTTACCTCTCTAACTGCTCTTTCAGATTCACCAACATATTTGTTCATTAATTCAGCCCCCTGAATGAAAAGAAAACAACTGTTCAGTGTCTTTATAAACTCAAACACATGTATGTCTTTCAATAAAAGAGAAAATACACACATAAAAGAAAAAGAAGAAAAAAATAGACAAAAATCAGCTTTTAACTAAAACAGTTCCTCTAGCATGCTTATTTTTATTGGGTATTATTTATGCCTCAAAAATTAAAGCCATTCTGTATTCCAAAAACTACACATCAACACAGTGACTGTGACTAAACATGATAGTTTAACATCTCATTCATCATCTGTCTACCCATCCATCCATAATTTTACTATATATCAGGAATGGTGCTAGGCATTGAAGATAGAACAGTTAATACTAGATCAACAGCCCTCTCTGACAAGAAGCAAGACCTCAGGGCTAATTCTTTTTATGACTCCATGATAATCCCTGAAAATGGAATGGGAATCACGTAATCAATGACATTATCTTCGTCCCTGAGTATTTCCAAAATAAATGCTACTCTCCAGCTCCCTCCTCTCATTTGACTTGGCCATGTAGATGCTGACTTTATGGATCTGCAGGGCCGAACAAGCTCTTCTCAGCCACTATCCCAGCCAAAGGAGATAACTCCTGCAGACAAAAATCTTAGGACCACCAACAAAGCTAACCCTCAGTCAGTGTATCACACTGTGAAAATGACAATGACCCTTGTTACCCTCCATAGTGTCTATTCACTCAGCCTCTGTCTGAATCTCCCTTCAGATATCTGCCACTCAGCACTTCATCCAGTTGATGGGAAATCTCTTTTCCCTTGTGTGTCCAGCTATTTTAGAATGAGTACCAAGAATGAAAGGTGTGGACTTCTAGTAATAAAATCTACCAGTTTTTACTAACTGGCCATCAACAGAAGAATCCTCATAAAAGTGGCTGGACTCCCAGTAATAAAGCACCTATCACTGATTTAAAGATACACTTTTTTTTGGACATTCAACATTTCTGAATAGTAAGATTTTTCTTAAGTACCTAAAATATTATGTATAGTATGAAATGGTAGGCTTTCATTTTTACCACACACCTATCTACTTTCTCATGCTAGTTATCACCTCACAAGAAGTCATGGGATTAAAAAATAAATAAAATAATAATAATAATAATAATAATAATAATGCTGCCCTGAGAACCACAACTCTTCCCTTCAGATACTGGTATAAAGTTTATTGTACAAAATGCCAGATGTCTTTCTCGGCTATGGGCTTTCACTCACTGTTCTTCCCAGCATCTGGCTTCTACACAATTCCAAACCCATTAGACATGTATGTGTGTGCTTCTCTCTCTGCACACGCATGCGTGTACGCGCACACACACACACACACACACACACACACACACATTATTTTGAACAAGATTCATGTTCTATCTCAAGCAAATTATGGGTCCCAACAATTTACAGTATATAACTAGACACTAGCTTGAGTATTTCCGAAACAAAATACACCAATTGAATAAAAATCGGACTGATTGAAGCACACAGGCAAACCCTAGCAGAATGTCAACTAATGCTACAAATTGGTACGGGCAATAGTTAGCTTCAGATAAGACACCTTATTACAAAGATAACTGTTATACTATATAGCATGGCAAGTGCTAGGATAGAGGGATGCTTAGGCGTCACTGAAACATAGAAAAGCAACTGCTTGGAGTCAAGGATGTTCCTAAAGAAAGTAACATTTCAGGTGAGTGTGCAGTTGATTTACCACCCTCAAAAATATGAAATACATCAGGATCCAGAAATAAATCAAAAAGGTCTCTGATGAGCTAAAACAGGTGTTGATATGCACTTTAATGGTAGAAGAGCTCTTAAGATTTTAGAGTTCACTGACTTTTTCAGTTATATACAAGACTAACAAACTTGAGTTTGAACTGATCTAAGAATTTATAACAGGTGGAGCTTAGGGGGCAGAGAGAATGCAGCAACAGTAAGGCTACTTAAAGTGGGAGGCCAGGAGCATGTCAAAAACAAGTTTAAACTTTATCCTGTAAGCAATGGGAAGAGTCTTAGGGGAGTTAACTGATAATAGGTGTATTAGAGAAAGATGATTCTAGACACCATATAAAGGATGGTTGGGAGGAACATATGAGACCAGAATGGCAGTTATGAAATTCTTAAAACAGCAAAGGTGAGAAATGATGAGGCACAGGCTTAAGGTAAAACAATGGAATGGAAATGAGAAGACAGCCACAAACTATTTAAAAAGATAAAATCAACTTAATTTGTTGTGAGTAGCAAGATGTGAAAGAGAGAATAAGAGGGAAGGAATACTGATTCAAATTTGACTTATACTATTTCTGATGTTCACAATGACTTAATTCATGAAGGAAAAAAGGATGCTCAATACATTCAGTGTAGCAACTCTCAGAAATATATATCTCATTAAAAATAATCCATTCAAGACGATTAAAATTAAAAATTTTGTAATCATAAACATAAGTGCTAACATTTACTGAGTATTTCCTACGTGCCATGAACTGTTCTAAGCAATTTATATATAGATTAATTCAGTTATGTAAATGACAAAGAGATGCAGAGCTACTATGATGACTTTCCATCTGTGAGTAAATTAAAGATTCACACAAAATCAAAGGCAGGAAAGATCAGAAACAAATATCCAGCAGCTTAATTTCTTTGCTGACATATAGAGGCACTGAATCATTCATTTATTCATTCAAGGAATATTTATTAAGTGTCTATAATGAGTTTATGGTTTAATAGATTACTAAAATAATCTTATTCTTAAAATATAACAATAATTATATTCTTAAAAAATAAAAATACAGGGGCTTCCCTGGTGGCGCAGTGGTTGAGAGTCCGCCTGCCAATGCAGGGAACATGGGTTCGTATCCCAGTCTGGGAAGATCCCACATGCCGCGGAGCGGCTGGGCCCGTGAGCATGGCCGCTGAGCCTGCGCGTCTGGAGCCTGTGCTCCACAACAAGAGAGGCCGCGATAGTGAGAGGCCCGCGCACCGCGATGAAGAGTGGCCCCCGCTTGCCACAACTAGAGAAAGCCCTCACACAGAAACGAAGACCCAACACAGCAAAAATAAATTAATTAATTAATAAACTCCTACCCCCAACACCTTAAAAAATTTTTTTAAAAATAAAAAAATAAAAATACAGTGAGAAAAAAATATCACAACTATATAGAGAATGCCACGAAGAGAAGCAAAAATAAAACAAAGATTCCTTCCAGGTAAAGGAATCAAGGAATAATCCTGAACAGCAATGAGATCACAACTATGTCAGGTCATTTAGAATGGACGGAGGGAGTTAATAAACTAGGATAGAAAACTAGAAGCTAACATAAAGGAAACGGTCAGATAGAACGTGGAAAGAGAATTTCTGGAAGCACATGCACAAGAAAAGGTTTCAGGGCAACATGCTGGGAATAACTAGGTGTAGGGTGAGAAGGGCAACACCACAAGGGACAGAGAAAAGGCAGTGTAGAGTTTGGGAGCCATGGGGTGGTAGAGACAGGGACAGCACAGAAGGACGAGGGGACATCAGTACAGGGGTTTGTGGTGGCAGCCACCTAGCATGAGATGTCAGAGATCAAGAGGGGTAAGGAGACCTTCCCCACAGAGGGGGGCTCACCATGAGGTAACACTCAGAACTTAGTTTCTAAATTCTCCATCCAAAGGTATGCAAATTGCTTTAAGAATCTTATATTATACATAAAGTGGTATAGTATTATTTGAAGGTAAATTGTAAGTTAAGTGTGTGTACTATAAATCCTAGAGCAAGTATTTTTTTCAAAAGAAAAACCAAGAGGTTTAGCTATGAAGAAAATAGGGGAGATAAACTAGAATACCAAAATATACTCGACTAATCCAAAAGAAGGCAGGAAAAGGGGAAAAAAAAGAACAGATGGGATAAATGAACAAAAATTGCGGGCATAAAAATGTCAAATTACAAACACGCCTGAGGAAAGGAAGATAATTTTTTAATATTTTTTTATACTACCTCTACAATGGTGCTTCAAAAATATTGAAATTTGATAATATGGTAACAAGTAAATAGATTAGAACATATGGGGATCAGGGTAGAACAGTCAAGGATAAGAGTAAGAAAAGGATAGGAAGAGCTCAGGCTGACAAAATCCAGCTGCTCCAAAGATACTGCCATTCATCATGTTCAGCTGAGTTATCTGATAGCATCAATAGAGAAATCCTTAAGTAATGAGAGGGGCAATTTTACCTTTCTGCCTGATTTTCTGAGTAATCTAAGTTGATACATTAGTAAGTTTTATACAACATTAACAAGGTTAATTATAATGTTCCCCTCTCCCCCCAAGAGAAAACTCTCATCTATTTCTTATGTGTGTTTTCCTATTTTCTTTAAAAATAATCTTTTCAAAATTATTTCACAGTAATAAATTATACATACTGTAAAAAAATTAATATTTGAGGCTAATTAGGGGGCAGATGCTTGAAAAGCATAACTAACATTTAAAGGTACTCCTAAATCTGACTGAAATTTACCAACAACCAAGGAATGCATAAATTATCTGTAAGCAAACAAAGTTATTAAGAAAACTTGCTTTGGACAGTGCTTTTGATGACTAAATATTATTTACAATTAGTATGTAAACTGTTTGTACATCGATACTTAAACTGTCTCCAAGCAATCATATTTACACAACAGAATTGTTTTGAAGCTAATTCCCCAAAGATAACTACAGAGTGACCTCATCACCAATGATTTAATTATCTTAATTTCTTAAATAATACAATCCCAAATAGCTTTAACTTGAATAAAGACAAACAATGAAACATTAGTAATGCCGAGACACAACATTCTCACTTTTTAAAGGATAAGATCCCACATGTCGCAGAGCAGCTAGGCCTGTGAGCCATGGCTGCTGAGCCTGCGTGTCCGGAGACTGTGCTCCGCAATGGGAGAGGCCACAACAGTGAGAGGCCCGCATACCGCAAAAAAACAAACAAAGAAACAAAAAAGAACATTGAGAGAATTGATCAAAATATTAATGAAAAAAATCAATGACCATTAAAACAAAAAAAGCAATTTTAAAATAGCTAGTAATGTTTAAGTTGTTCATGCCCAATGACAAACTTCTATTTCTAGGTATGTATACCCTAGAGAAACTCTTGTACATACACACAAGGAGATATGTACAAGAATATTACTGAAGCATTCTTTACAGCAACAAAAAAATTAAACCTGGAATCTAAACATTAATTAAATCTAAAAATTCATTAACATAAAAGTGGGTAAATAAATTGTAGTGTCCTTATAAAATATGAAGGGCTGGACTACAGAGACAGTTTGGCAGCAGGAAGACCAGCAAGAAAGTTATTATACAGCCAAAATCCATTGCCTTGTACACTTACAACCAAGAGTAGAGAGCTCCTAATGTTTTGCCAAATTTTCAAAGGTCATGGAACAGTTGTAATTTTCCCCATTGGGTATTAAGATCATTTTGCATGGTTTCATCTTGCATGACCATTTTTAGAGCCCTGCACTACAGGGCAAAACAAGGTCTGCCCATTTATAATATATAATATAAATTATACTTTTACCCAAAAGGGACTTTGAACAAAGAGTTAAGAAAGTAAACAACAAAACAATTCGGGCCCATTCAATAAAAGAAGCTTTAGATAATCGGGAGAATGGATTTTTGTTGGAGAGGGGTTGGGGGGGAGTGAGGAAGGGATAAGAAAATTTTATGCAGAATTTCATTCAGTTTAGGGTGACTACTTAGGCAAGTGTGACCTAATAAAAATCAGAAAGGAAACTGCTGGTGTCACTGTTACTTTATTATCATGCAAACTCTGTATTACTGTTACTGTTCTTCTAGCAACTCTCCATAAAAGTCAATGGTGTAGGGCTTCCCTGGTGGCGCCATGGTTGAGAGTCCGCCTGCCATTGCAGAGGACAAGGGTTCGGGAGGATCCCACGTGCCGCGGAGCGGCTGGGCCCATGAGCCATGGCCACTGAGCCTGCGTGTCCGGAGCCTGTGCTCCGCAACGGGAGAGGCCACAGCAGTGAGAGGCCCGCGTACCCCCCCCCCCAAAAAAAAAAGTATGATACTCATAGAATGTTATTCGTGGAAGGGCTTTAGGAGAATCATTTACTCTAACTTATCTCACTTAAAACCTGAGGAAAACAAAGCCCAAAGAAGTTAAGTGAAATGCCAGAAGTCCCAGAAAAGTTAAATGACAGAAATGATGACAAGAATACAGGATTTGAGTTCCCAGACTACTTTTTCTAAAAACTATGATGTCCTCTGTTTTCCAAGTTCTAAAATAAAAATAAAATTAGAAAAAAAAAAAAAAGGAAATGTCCACTTAAGATTGTACATGGTACCAGCAATTCAAATTCAAAGGTATTTGGGGGAAGAGATCAAGTGGCAAGGGCAAGTTCTAACTCTCAGTAAATGGCTGCTAGCATGGGTTAATTTGAAAATAAGGATTTTATTGATAACCATTATAGACAAGAGACCATTAATATCTAATTATAAGGGTTAGGTACATATAGTATGGTCTATGAATCCCACATTTGCTCTTAAGTTATTTAACTCTTTTAAAAAATAATACATGAATACCTAGAATGGATAAGGTTGATGAAACCTGATAAGGTTATTTGTCTTCTAATTTTACTTACCAAAATAACTATGTTATGTTAGTCCTGCCACATTTCGCCTGCCTAGGTAAGTGCTTCATTGATAAGTGTGACCAAGAAAACCACCAAAAGTAAGTTAAGTACCATAATTGGCTTGTTTTGGGGTAGTGTTATTTTTAATTTTTCCATGACCAAGATTTCAAGTGTTCAGGTTTATAAAACAACAAAAGTAACATAAAAACATGTAAAAATCTGTCCAACTGTTCTGTTATATCTAGGGAAAAGTAAACCTGACTTATTTTTTACTGTGTTTCAGTATTTTACACCGCATCAGTCACAAATTCAAGTACAATATTTATACCTCATGCTCTTGCAATTTTGCCCCTTTAATCACTACTGGGATTTTTCCAGTCTTCTCAAGGGCTTTTTAAATGTGTCTGACACCTGCCTGTTGCTTTTGGCTATTACAATTCAAATAAATCAAGGTTTTATAAGTTCCCGAATGTCTAGGGAAGGCAAGTTAACCCAAGCGTTAACTATGGTTAAATGTTATGGAATAAGCTCATAAAAACCCAAAGTCACATGAGATAGAACTATATATATGCAATGTGAGTAAAGGATCTTGAAAATTAATAAAAAGTACAGCATCAGCACACAGAGAAAGCCATTTTGGGAAAGCACTTCAAAGAGTTTGAAAACAGGAATTAAGTACTAGGCAAGAAATGCCGTGGGCAAGTAAAAACTCCTAAAAAGTGAGAGGGTCTGGCAGAGAAGGAAATAGAATTCAAGCTGTTTTCTCAAAAAGTATAATACAAACCTTCCCCACAATTCATTTATTCAAGAAAAGAAAATGACACATTTCTTCAGAACTTACACTGTGGGCACCAAGCTGACTACAGTTAAGCTAGCTATAAAGTGCGCTTGTGCACATCCCCCCAGAAAAATCCCTTATATTATTAGTGACCACTCTCATGACTCTCAATCTCCTTTACTGACTACTGTGCACAATCTTAAACACGAGGTCTCAACTTCCATGTTTTAATCTCTAGAAATAACCTTTCTCTTGAGCTACAAACTCGTATTCAACACCCTTTTGGACATTTCTGCCATATTGCTCTAAAGGCATTTCAAACTCCACATATCTAAACCCCAATCTGGTACCTGCTCTCCCACCTCCAACCTACTTTTCCTCCTCACATGCTAACTCTTCCTAGAGTTGGGGTATTTCCATCTGCCAGTCATTAAAAGTAAAAATTTTAATCAACTTTGACTTCTTTCTCATTTCTCACATACAATTAATCATCAAGATTCTAAATGCTATCCATTTCATTATAACACTTGCTTAGTCAAATGTCTCTCTTACTGAATCATGAGTTTATAGATAGCAAGGAGACCATCTAATGCACTTTGTTTACCATGTACAGTGCCAGACATACAGAAGGTGCTTAATATATATTTGAATTATTGTTGCAATACTAAAACATTTACAAATATTTTTAGTGTTATAGACATGAAACTGTAATATTTATTAAACATTAAATTCCATTCACATAAATTTCATTCAATTAAATTTCATTCAAAAGAGATTTAAAAGAAGGAAAAAATAACTAATCTCTCTCAGCTGAAATCCACAAATAAAAATTGAACTGACACAACAACAAAATGTTCTATTATTAAGTAAACTTCTTGGAAGTGTAAAAGCATTCTTTTCCTTCTAAATTTCTCTAGGTCTTCTTAGATTCCAAATACTAAAGGTTTCGTTATTATTTGTTAAATATATTGTCATTTTTTACTTTTAGCCACGTGTTATAGAATACTTTCATGTCAAGACATTAATCTGATACAAGCCCAACTCAAAAAAAAATTTATTAACATATACGGTTTTAATATATGATGTCTCAAATTTAACATGTCACCTTATATGGTGCACAAAATTTAAGTAAATTCAATCTAACTTCTACATAACTTTGTGATACTGACCATGACACAGTAACTATTCTATTTGTCCTAATAAAAATACATAATTATTAGTTATTCGCTAATAGCCATTCAAACATTGATAAAACTAACTATATGTCTTTATTTAACATGGATGCTAATAACTGTCAACTTAAGAGTATGGGGCACATAAGACAACACTATTTGGAGACATCAAGATTTTTTTAAGTTGAAAAAAAAAAAAAAAAACCCTAATGGAAATTAAACAGAAACTCAAAAGGTTTCAGACTCCGGATGAGCCCAAATAGCAATAAACTTGTGGAAGGAGAATAAAGAGTTAGAGTCCACAAAAGGCATGAAACTGGACATAGTTCCTAGTGAGACTCTAAATTAGAAGCTGTACCCAGGTGAAAGAAAAAATAACTAAAACACTAAAAGAAAGTATTCTTTAAAATGTTGGGGTCTGGGGCCAGAACCAACACACCTTTATAGGCTTCAACTGAGAACTGCAGTAAAACAGGCAAGCTCAGGGAAGCCTCAAACCCAGCTTCTCTAGCCAGCTTCCTCTCAGGGCTCTTCTCAGTCACTTTCCACTATCTTGCGGAGCATCAACAGAGGGGTGATGAATAGGAAAGGTCTCCTCCAAAGCCCTCACCCAAGGAATCGACAATCTCCCTGTGATTCTGCTCCTTCCCTGCATTCCACTCATCATGTACAGAGCAGTACAGAACACTTGAGCTGGCCGTGTTTTTTGGCCGCACTGCGTGGCATGCAGAACTTCCCCAACCAGGGATGAACGTGCCCCCTGCAGTGGAAGATGGAGTCTTAACCACTGGACTGCCAGGGACGTCCTGAGCTGGCCTTTTCAACTCCAGTTACGTTCACTGAATCCAGACATAATATGTATGCCCTGATACTGACCTTAGAACTCTTATTTAATTAACAGACTTTTTTGTTTTGGTAAAGTTTAAGGTTTACAGAAGAACTGAGCATACAGTACCAAGAGTTCCCATATACTCATCCCTACCCCAACACATGCTCAGTTTCCCCTATTCTTATCATATATTAATATAGTGTGATACATTTGTCACAATGAACCAATATTGATACATTATTATTAACTGAAGTCCACAGTTTACTCAGGTTTTCTTAGTTTCTACCTAATGTCCTTTTAGGATCTCATCCAGGAAACCACAACAGTATATTTAGCTGTCCTGTCTCCTTGGGCTCCTCTTGGCTGTGATAGTTTCTGAGACTTTCCTTATTTTTCATGACCTTGACAGTTTCAGGAGTACTGGTTAGGTACTTTACAGAACGTCCTTCAATTTGGGTTTGCCTGATGTTTTTCTCATAGGTAGACAAGGATTATGAGTGTTTGGGAGGAAGACCTTGGGAAGGACCATTCTCATCGCATCATGCACGGGTACATACTAACAACATGACCAATCGGTGTTAACCATGATAACCTGGCTGAGGTAGGTTTCTCTACTACCAAGTAACTCTGCCCCTCCCTCCTTTCCATAAGGAACCCTCTTGTAAGGAAGTCATAACTATATGCAGCCCACACTGAAGAGTTAAGTAGTTATGCCCTCTAAAACGTCTTCACTTACGTTTTAAATATAATCCTCTCAAAAGGCCTATAGAGATGAAAAAACTAAGTCTTAGAGAACGCATTTAAGGTTACAGAGGTAAAAAGTGCTAGTGTTAGAAATCAAACCAAAGCTATCTGAATCCTAGCTTAATGCTCTTTTCATTGTAACACACTCAGTCTCAAGGGCACAAATTATATAGTAATAGGTAAATTTCAAGCTTCACATTATTCAACCACTAGTCTTTTTCCCTA
>NW_006798658.1:304596-310996 GCF_000442215.2 Lipotes vexillifer | reverse complement strand
TTTTCCCTACACTTCCATTTAGTTCATCAGTTTCCTGTTTCTTTGGCAGTGTTTACCCTTTCTTATTAACTCAATCAACTTCCACTCCAAAGCCATGCTATTTTCCTCAGTTTTCTTTGAGAGAAACAAAATTATTTTTTAAACTAGGTCCCAGAAACATCTTTCCACATCTCTGAACCTGCCCCATAGAAACTGCCTGAACTACCTTCTCAAGTAATTTGGTGTAATTAATGAAAAAAAGCACTGGGCACTAGTTTTATTTAAAAAAAAAAAAAAAAAGGAAAATGGAAGACTGTATAATACAGTGGGGTTTAGTGCTTAGACTCTGGAGTCAGAAAGTCCTGAGATCAAATTTCAGTTCCATTACCACCACTTTGACTTGGAAAAGTCACTTCACCTTCTTAAACATCACTATCCTTATTTGTAATCCTAGAAACTAATCTTAAAGCATTCAGTATGTAAAAGAGGTATCTATGCAGTTTTCCAAGCAATATCTGCAAAATGAAAGCTCTATGATTTATAGACTAGCCTACATAATTTTTTTTTTAAGTTTAAAGATGAACTTGGAACCTACAAAGTTCAAATTATCTTGTACCTTTGGTAATAGAATAGTAGGGGATTTAGTTAAACAAACAATAGTAATTACTTTGAATTGTGCACTGCTTTCAGTAAAATACAGGTTTTTCCTGAAAATGGGATGTATTTTTCACAATTCCTCTCTGAGACAAGTGTCAGAAAAAGTTTCCCCCAAAAGTTAAGGATATACTAAGTTCATTACATTCTTGTACTCACCAATACAGCTAATAAAGGACTTGCTGAAAATCCCTGTCAGAGGCCTAATCACCCTTCTTCCAGAATCAGTAACAGTTCTTCATAAAGTAAAGCAGCCCAGCCATTCAAGGGTAATTAATCTATTGTAGCACTCCAGACAAAAAGCAAGCGAGAAGCAGAGAGGAAATTTCAACTGGAAAATATTTTGACGTAATTGACCCAGATGACAAACTAAACTTAAGCGTATGTCAAGTGCTACAGTCTGCACAAAAACACACACAGATGCCAAAAGCTATTAAGAGCCCACACAAGCCAAGGTGAAGTCTTAGCTCTGAGTAGAATATAAATCTTGTAATCACTGTTTAGAAAAGATGCACAGGGGAATAAAGGGTTCCTTCATAAACTCAGAGAAAGAAATGTTTAAACTTTTAAAATTCTTTACCTTCAGAATTAAAGGTAATCACCATTGCAAAAAGTGTTACGGAGTTTATTCTTTCAATACATCCAGAACACTTGTGTTTCTCAAAACCAGAGTCTACCTATTTTTTTCTGATCACTTTCAAAATGTGTGAGATTTGTTATTTCAAAAAGTTCAAACTTAATTATAACACTTAAATCCTACAGAAAACAATTATCTATGTTGGAAACAAAAGACAACTTTTTCTTCGTAGGAAAATAAAACTTGAAAGAATACAATATGAATTCCTAACTTCTTTGACTTCATATCCTCATACATAAATGGTATGATATAGCTATTTTAACTCTTCTCATAAGCATTAATCAGACCAAGATGAAAGGACCAATGAAAATGCATAAAAAGCAAATACTTTTTGTGTTCCCAACTTTTTCTTTTGTAATTTTTAAACACATAGGAAAAGTTGAAAGAATAGTAAATGAACACCCATTGTTCACTTAATATATCCTCCACCCAGATTCAAAAATTGAATAATACTGTCAAAGTACACAAAATTGTAAAATGAATAAAAGTCTACATTAAATAAAAATTAGTAAGTAGGATATGTAATAATCCCTAAGCAAGCACAAACTCAATTTATTAAGAAACTTCTTAACATCACTTATCTTTTGTGTGTGACCTAAAAGAATTAAATAGTTAATGAAAGGTGCATATAAGTTAACACATAGTTGGTTATCTTACATGAAAAAAGAGTCTTCCTCATTTTCTCATCATGAAAAAAGACAAAAGTGAAACTGTAAAGTTATGAAAGGTTTCATAGGCAAAAGCAGTAATAAATATATTTCTAAGTAATCCTAGGATAGGCCAGAAAGCAGTCCTGGTAGCACCTGGAACTGTTATCTTGGATCACAAAAGAGTGAGATACTAATTTGTAAGGAAATATATGTGCTCTTTCTTCCTTGACATTCAAGTGTAAATAACTGCGAGCTAAATCCTCATTAAATAAGTTTTAGATTTCCAGTAGACAGGAAAAATTCAATTATGAATATACACTGTGGAAGGTAGGCACAGAAAAATGGAGATGACAGAAGAAAAAGAGTAGGAAATGCCAGTAAAATGACCATTTCCACTACCACAATACAAGAGGACAAGGACCAAAGAGAAATCAAGATGTCTCTGAAATTTCAAAATCACTCATTACTCCAACATTTAAAACTGCAACCTTTAAAACTATGGTCATGATTCAGCATAACTAATCATAGTGAAAATGGTCCCCTCCCCAAATTCCTATCCAATGTCTTCTACAAGATAATAAAAAACACGCAAACATTAGTGATTGTGAAGATACTGATTCTTAAAAAGCAAATAGCCTAAATACATCTAAATATCATTCCACAAAAAATTTAAGTATAGCTAATTCTTGAAAAATGCGGGGGTGAAGAGCTCTGACCCTCCATGCAGTCAGAGATCTAAGTATAACGTAGTGTAACTTATAGTTGGCCCTCCATTTACACAGTTTCCCCATATACGCGGATTCAACCCACCTCGGATAATGTAATACTATAGTTTTACTACAGAAAAAAAATCCACGTATAAGTAGAACCACACAGTTCAAACTCACGTTGTTCAAGGGTCAACAGTAAAGTAAAAGACTGACACTCTGAAATAGGTTTTATACGTTCAACCTGTCAATGATTTCAATGTTTTAAGATTAAAAAAACATACTTTATTACAAAAAAAATTCCCTGACAACATCAAATTAAATTATCATGTACCTTTTCTGAAATGACTTTGATAGTTAACATATTTAAATATGTATTTTTGTGATAAAGTCTACAGAAATGGATTTAAGGTTTTATATATACATATACATATATACTAAAAAATATATATATATTTAGTAAATGGATATATTATCATGTTACACAGAAGTTAATAACAAAATTAATATCTAGTCCTATAGTAAATGCAAAACTACATATCAGGTGAGATAATCTATCCCAAGTAATAGGGCAGGGCAGTAAACAAATAAAATATGCATGTGTGTTTCAGAATATAAATAATGTATATATATCTTCTGACTGGGAAAGTGTTTTTAAAAGATTCATTTTCAGGGACTTCCCAGGTGGTCCAGTGGTTAAGAATCCACCTTCCAATGCAGGGGACACAGGTTTGATCCCTAGTTGGGGAAATAAGATCCCACATGCCGCAGGGCAACTAAGCCCGTGCTCTCTACAGCCCATGTGCCGCAACTAGAGAGCCCACATGACACAACTACTGAGCCCATGTGCTCTGGAGCCCGTGTGCCACAACTAGAGAAGTCCACGTGCTGCAACAAAGAGCCCGTGTGCTGCAACTGAGAACTGATGCAGCCAAATAAATAATGAATATTTTAAAAAAATGATTTGTACCATATAAGGTATTTGATTTCTTTTAAAATATTATGTTTGTAAATATTAAATTTATTAAATTCAATCAAATTTATAATTAAGTCTTGGTTAAACAAAAGTGATTAGTACAATTTAAAAATGTAGAAACTAAAGAAAACTGGTTTCTATTACACATGTGTGTAAGAAATATTGAGAATCAAGAAACTAAACCATGATTTGCTGATTATAGGCACTAATTTTTATTTTTTTTTTTGCGGTACACGGGCCTTTGACTGTTGTGGCTTCTCCCATTGCGGAGCACAAGCTCCGGACGTGCAGGCTCAGCGGCCATGGCTCACGGGCCCAGCCGCTCCGCGGCATGTGGGACCTTCCCGGACCGGGTCACGAACCCGTGTCCCCTGCATCGGCAGGCGGACTCTCAACCACTGCGCCACCAGGGAAGCCCATAGGCACTAATTTATCTCCCATCTCCCTATATTATATTGCTATCAATCTCAAATAAAAATCAACTACTCCTTAAGATGGCCTTTTATGCTCTCCTAAGGGTAGGAATCAGAGGATTGGACGGGGGTGCCTAGAAGACAGAGGAGCAGTTAAAAAATTTAACACCCTACCTTTACAGCTAGGAAATTCAGCCCACTCTCATTGGCCAAAGCCTTTGCAATCATTGTTTTAGAGCATCCAGGAGGCCCATACAAAAGAACTCCTTTAGGTGGCTGAATACCCATTTGGGTGAAAGACTCGGGATGTTTCAAGGGCCATTCCACAGCCTGTTTCAGCTTCAGTTTGATACTTCCCAGTCCTCCTATATCTGACCAGGATACCTGCAAAAAAAACAAACAAACAATAAAAATTTTAAAAAATATATATGCAAGAAGGGAAACAGAACTACTTAAGAATCAATAATTTCCTAAAAATAATTTCAACAGCATCAAGAAGTAAATTAGGAGTTTATAAAATGTGAACCGCGTATTATAGAAATACTAAAGAAAAACAAAATGTTTCTGTTTGCCAAGACTTGTATAAGTAACTAGTTCAACGACTGAACATTCTGATAAGTCTATATTCTATTCTACGTGGCTGTAAAAACTAGCTTTCATCTGTTTGAAAATTGTTTGAATCAGTGATCCAAGGTCTCATCTATATATCTAAGTTCTTGTATTTCTTTTTTAACAAAATTACTTTTAAATATACTTCTGTAGGTCCTTATGGAACATGTAATCTTTTCTGCCTTTGGTATATTAATAAAGAATCCTCAAAATTTTGTTCCCCCCAAAAGGCCCCCCAAACAAGATAGCTCTTTAGATATTTACTTAATAAATATTCATTGAGAACTACGTACCATATAGTGTACACAGGAAACAGATAAGACATAAATCCAGACTTTAAAGAACTTAACAACTACCAGTAACATGCACATAAAGAACCACAGTACAATGGAAAGCATACTAACCACAATAACAAAGAAACAGAAAAAGGCTTTGGGACTTCCCAGGAAGAAAAGATTATTCCCAGCTGGAAGGCAAATCTGAAAGCCAACTCTTGAAGCATGGATGAGATCCAGAAATGTGAAAATAGGGACAATGTCAGATAGAGGCCAAATAATTATGAAAAGCTCAGAAGGAAGTATGAAGAAGATGAGAGGAAAATGGATTTAAGGGGGGGAAATAAAAATAGAAAAGTAAGTTCAAGCCATATAGTGGAAGACCCTGAAGACTAGATGGAGTTCACGAATCTCTTTATTCATAAGAAGTCTTTGAAGGTTTTTAATCTAGAAAGTGATATGGTCTGATCTGTGCTTCAGAAAGACTTCTCTGACAAGATTCATTAGAGAGGAGAGAAAGTGCAGGCAGAACAATTAAGGATCTATCACAAACATCCTCTAAAAAAAAGGAAGCCTGAGCTAGGGTAACCTCATGGAGATGATGAAGACACACCAGAAAAATACTACAGGTCTACAGCTGAGGGTTCTGAAGGCAGAGGAAGAAAGGGAGAATCTGAAGCTAAAGATTTCAAGATGGACTGATAAGAAGAATATAGACCACAGAAAAAATGATCAGTAGGAGAGAAAATAAATAAGATGGTTTTTTTGGATACACAGAATTGCACACATTCACAATTGAATATACATCACAAACGGAGTTGAACATATATCACAAATGGAGCTCTGGAAAGAGAATAGGGTTGAAATGTTAGATTTCAGAGATATCTACATACAAACAATAGACACCATGAGATCAATTAAAGTAGTCAACCATGAGAAGAGAAATGTGGATGAAAGGCAGGTCTTTGGAGGCTACCTACATTTAAGAGGGAAGAGGAAAAAAAAGAAAGAAGAAGAAAAGTCAGAAAACAATCTACAAACCCAAAAAAGAGAAGGGTTTTGTTTGTTACTATCAGGAAAAGATTACTTTTTCCAAATGAACTTGCATGGTTTTTGGGGGGAATTCTATTGTTTTTGTTTTTCGTTCATAGAACAAGGAGAATTCTGTATTATCAACCATAACCCTGAGCTCAGATTTAATTATTCTTTTCTAAATTGCTTTCTTGGAAGTTATTTTGAGAAGTGAGATTACTGGATTAAAAGGCACGAACATTTTAGGTCTCTTAATACATGATGCCAGTTTGCTATCCCAACCACTTCATCTATTTCAATGGCATGGGCGATACATGTATGTTTCCCTGCAGCATCATTAGCCTTGGGTTTTATTTAACTATTTTTTCCTAACTGATTTCTGATTTCACCAATTAATAAAATTAAAATTAAATTTGAGATTAGTACACATGATCTTATGGCCCTAAAAACATCCAGCTATCATCAGCA
>NW_006798658.1:283234-304569 GCF_000442215.2 Lipotes vexillifer | reverse complement strand
CAGCAGGAACAAAGTGACTGTTTACCGCAGAAGGTGACTGTGTTTGTATAACCAAGGCCTGATATAGGCAGAAGTGCAGCAGAGTTTTCACACCCTGATGTGTAGTTCCTGCTTGTGCTCTCTGGTGTTTCTGATCTTTCCTTTATCCTTTTCTTCTACTTTTTAACTTAATTTTGAAATTTTTCAAACATGCAAAAATTGAAGAAAAATCAGTACCATAAGTGAATATATACTCTACCAAAATTTACCAATTTTTAATATTTACCACTTTTGCTTTAGTACGTGCTCTCACTTTCTCCTTCTCTCTCTCCACACACACACACACACACACACACAATGCACACAAAAACACACGTACTTTATCAATTTTTATTTTTTTTAACATCTTTATTGGAGTATAATTGCTTTACAATGGTGTGTTAGTTTCTGCTTTATAACAAAGTGAATTAGCTATACATATACATACATCCCCATAACTCCTCCCTCTTATGTTTCCCTCCCATTCTCCCTATCCCACCCCTCTAAGTGGTCACAAAGCACTGAGCTGATCTCCCTGTGCTATGCAGCTGCTTCCCACTAGCTATCTATTTTACATTTGGTAGTGTATATATGTCCATGCCACTCTCTCACTTCATCCCAGCTTACCCTTCCCCTCCCCGTGTCCTTAAGTCCATTCTCTACATCTGTGTCTTTATTCCTGTCCTGCCCCTAGGTTCTTCAGAAGCATTTTTTTTTTAAGATTCCATATATATGTGTTAGCATACAGTATTTGTTTTTCTCTTTCTGACTTACTTCACTCTGTATGACAGTCTCTAGGTCCATCCACCTCACTACAAATAACTCAGTTTCATTTCTTTTTATGGCTGAGTAATATTCCATTGTATATATGTGCCACATCCATCTTCTTTATCCATTCATCTGTCGAGGTACACTTAGGTTGTTTCCATGTCCTGGCTATTGTAAATAGAGCTGCAATGAACACTGCGGTACATGACTCTTTTTTTTTTTTTTTTTTTTTTTTGGCGGTGCGCGAGCCTCTCACTGCTGTGGCCCCTCCCGTTGCGGAGCACAGGCTCCGAACACGCAGGTGCAGCAGCCATGGCTCACAGGCCCAGCCGCTCTGCGGCATGTGGGATCTTCCCAGACCGGGGCATGAACCCGTGTCCCCTGCATCGGCAGGTGAACTCTCAACCTCTGCGCCACCAGGGAAGCCCACATGACTCTTTTTGAATTATGGTTTTGTCAGGGTATATGCCCAGTAGTGGGATTGCTGGGTTGTATGGTAGTTCTATTTTTAGTTTTTTAAGGAGCCTCCATACTGTTCTCCATAGTGGCTGTATCAACTTACATTCCCACCAACAGTGCAACAGGGTTCCCTTGGGTTTCCCTGGTGGCGCAGTGGTTGAGAGTCCGCCTGCCAATGCAGGGGACACGGGTTCATGACCCGGTCCGGGAAGATCCCACATGCTGCGGAGCGGCTAGGCCCGTGAGCCATGGCCGCTGAGCCTACGCGTCCAGAGCCTGCACTCCGCAACGGAAGAGGCCACAGCAGTGAGAGGCCCAAAAAACAGGGGTTCCATTTTCTCCACACCCTCTCCAGCATTTTTTTGTGTGTGTGTGTGGTACGCGGGCCTCTCACTATTGTGGCCTCTCCAGCTGCGGAGCACAGGCTCTGGACACGCAGGCTCAGCGGCCATGGCTCACGGGCCTAGCCGCTCCACGGCATGTGGGATCTTCCCGGACCGGGGCACGAACCCGCGTTCCCTGCATCGGCAGGCGGACTCTCAACCACTGTGCCACCAGGGAAGCCCTCCAGCATTTATTGTTTGTAGATTTTTTGATGATGGCCATTCTGACTGGTGTGAGGTGATATCTCATTGTAGTTTTGATTTGCATTTCTCTAATGATTAGTGATGTTGAGCATCCTTTCATGTGTTTGTTGGCAATCTGTATATCTTCTTTGGAGAAATGTCTATTTAGGTCTTCTGCCCATTTCTGGATACCTAGGAATAAACCTACCTAAGGAGACAAAAAACATGTATGCAGAAAACTATAAGACACTGATGAAAGAAATTAAAGATAATACAAACAGATGGAGAGATATATCATGTTCTTGGACTGGAAGAATCAACATTGTGAAAATGACTATACTACCCAAAGCAATCTACAGATTCAATGCAATCCCTATCAAACTACCAATGGCATTTTTCACAGAACTAGAACAAAAAATTTCATAATGTGTATGGAAACAACAAAGACCCCCCAAATAGCCAAAGGAATCTTGAGAAAGAAAAACAGAGCTGGAGGAATCAGGCTCCCAGACTTGAGACTATACTACAAAGCTACAGTAATCAAGACAGTATGGTACTGGCACAAAAACAGTAATATAGATCAATAGAACAGGACAGAAAGCCCAGAGATAAACCCATGCACATATGGTCAGCTTATTTTTGATAAAGGAGGCAAGAATATACAATGGAGAAAAGACAGCCTCTTCAATAAGTGGTGCTGGGAAAACTGGACAGCTACATGTAAAAGAATGAAATTAGAACACTCCCTAACACCATATACAAAAATAAACTCAAAATGGATTAAAGACCTAAATGTAAGGCCAGACACTAACAATTTTTAAATTTTCTGTTGAACCTTTAAAGTAGGCTGCAGGTATGACACTTCTAAATACTTTAGCATACCTCTCATGAAAATAAACATTCTGGGAAGAAATTTTTAAGGAGGGTAGTCAACAACTATTAAAAATTACTAGATCAGAAAGTAGAGAGAATTAAAAAGAAATGGTCAGTAGATCTGGCAATGAGGTTACTGGATAGTGGTTTAATTCAGTCAGTAGAGTTTATTTTTATGCCTTTTAAGAGTGGCATATATACATACACACAATACACACATACATGCATACACATGCATACAGGCATACACATGCATACATGCATACATACAGAGAGGGACAGTATGTATGTGTGTGTGTGTGTGTATATATATATATATATATATATAAAATGGATAAAAGCTGTATTTATAACTATCATAGATATACAAGTCAGGGAAGCAACTTATAAGAACTAAAATGACACTATGTTATTGTTATGATGCTGCGTGATACCCATTCAGTTGTTACTATTCAACTATTATACCTATACAATGAGAACAGCATGCTCTGTTGGAGAACATGCTCCATGAGGAACAGCTATTCCATACCTTAGAGCATGTTTGAGTCATACCTTGAGTACTATAGCAGAATATTTACTTAAGCTAATTTAATAAGCACATATACAGATAAAATTTTCTTCAAGATTAGTACATAACTATATCCTTCCTAATTAATAGCATTTAAAACAAAATTCAATGATATGCCTATAAATGGCTAGGAGGATGTTTTCCTCAGATATATATGAAACTAAATAAACCTGGCAATATGATAAAATTTGGTATTTAATACATTTGAGTGTGTTTGGTTTCTAATCAGTCTTTTAAAAAATCTTTAAAAAGAGTCATTTAAAAGAACCTAATATAAGATATTAAACCCACATGGAACACACATGGAAGTCACCAAAATAAAAGGAAGTCCATATCATAAAAAATGATCTCTTTAGTTAGGGATCAGGGAATAGTAGCAAACAGTGTCAGCTGGACCAGGAGCTGAAGAAGGCATGTTCCTCAAGAGAAATTAAGATGCTCTTACCAGAAAACTGAATGTTCACTGGACATGGAACAGGCCAAAACACCAATGCCACTGCATGGACTAGTAGTCTATACTGAGGAGTTGGTCCATTGCCCTGAAGGCTGTAAGAACCAGCAGAAAAGTGAAACAATCCTATCCCCTTCCTATCTCCTGAACTTCGGGGCTCTTGCTTCACCAACTGTCTCTCTCTATTCCTGCTTTAATTATATTCTTCACTATATTTTTTCCTCAGCCTACAAATATTTCCTTTTTCTCCCTATCCTTCAAAACAACCTTACTTTGATATTATTTCTACCTAATATTATATCTCCTCCTTTCTCACCACTAAACTTCTTGAAAGATAGTTAATACCCCTCTACTTCTACTGCACTTATATTTTCCACTTTATATTTCAGTTAAGTATTTATCTCCTCAAGCAGTGATAGGAAAGGAGAGTAAAAGATAAAGATAAAAAGTTTAAGACTGGCAGGAAAGCAGGGAGCTAAGGGCATTATGTCAGAACGTCTCTAGACTCTCAGGAAAATTTGAGGCAAAGTCATCTGCAGAAACATCAATCAATCTATTAAATACTGACTAAATGCCTATTTCATACTATGCTGGTTCCTGGGAACAAAATAGTTCCTGTCCATACTGAGTTTTTGACCTGATGGAATATTTCCTTAAAAAGGCATACTTTCATAATTATGCAATTACTATAAAGCCTGGTATATGCTAAAAGGATAGTCACAGAGTTTAAATGGATGGTCAGGAAAAGCTTTTCAGAAGTGACATATGAGGTGGGATCTAATAAACACAGAAATTAACCAGCTGAAAGTAACAGCAAATGCCGTGGAGAAGACAAAGGTAAAAAAAAAAGCATTATACATTAGGAGAACGAAATAAAAGTAATTCAGTATGGCTAGAATTTAGAGAGCCAGAAGAGGAGTAGAAACAAAAGAGGTTAGCCAGCATATGGAGCTATCAGACCTTGAAGACTCATAAAACATCAAGAAATTTAGACTTTATCCTGAGAGCAATGGAGAGCAATTTAATCAGGGAAATGACATGATCAGACTGCTGGAAGACCACTGTGGTTATAAAGTAGAGTGGGGATTAGAATTGGGAGGGTGAGGAGGACAGACTTCTACAGTAATTCCTATAAGAGACTGTGGTTATCTGCACTACTGTAGTAGCAGTAGGGCTATGGAGAAAACAAAAAAGGATAAAAACTATATTAAACAAGGCTAATCAATGAGTCTTGATAATTAATGAGATTTGGAGAGGAGATGGTAAAAAAAGAAAATGAAATCAAGGGTAACAGTCAGGATTCAGACTTGGGCAATTGTGTAAATGAAAGTTACATTAAAAGAGAAAAAAAAACATTTGAAAATTAAGGAATTAGTTTCCAATTACTGTACGTGGTTGGAATTTAGAAGGGAAAGAAATTCAATAAACTTTGGGAAATGTCTTCTATGTGCTCAACTTGTCTTAGAGACTGTAAGCACACAAAGGTAAGTGAGATAATATCTCCAAATATTTTTAATCTAGAAAGAGGAATAAGAAAAGTATTTTAAAAAACACAGTCTTTGTCTAAAGACATAAAATATCTGTCTTCACACAAATTAATACAGAAACTACTGAAAAAATATAAAATAAGTTAAGATATTCTTAAATATGTGAGACAGTGAGGACAGAGATTTGGAAAATGTTGCACATATGAAAGACTTACGTCAAGCTGTTAGAATATGAAAGTAATAATAGCAATTCCCACCTCATATGTTTATGAGGATAGCTATTATATAAGTACAGCCTATAAGAAATTACAAAGGACAATATAAGAATTACCTATTTCCCCAACACCTAAAAGTAACGATTTTTAGTATTTTGGTGTAGTACCTTCTAGTCTTTCAAATGCCTGTGCATGAGTTTTCATTGAGATCATAATATATACACAATTCTATATTCTGCGTCTTAAAAACTTCATACATTTTTTTGTACGAAATTACTAGTTACTGTATCACTTTGGGCAATTTGCTTCATCTCTCTAAACTTCTTTCTCATCTGTAATAGGGGACAATAAAACCTAAGCTCTCAGGATTATTGTGAGAATCAAACAGTATAGTAAATATTCCATTAACTGCACTTTGCCTGGCACATGTTAACTAATAAACACTAGGTAGGTATTATTATTATTTTATTTAAATGTCTGAAAGATGATTACAATGAATAGTCATATTTTAAAGGACTAGTGACAAAAGATAAAGGACAATCAAGCCATTACATTTGTAGTTTCATGAACAATATTTAATTACCATAACTTTTCTATTCTTTTTCTTTTTGTCTGATTACTATATTTCTTAAAATAAGGGCAAACAAGTTTTGCATTTTAATTTAGCACCTGAATGCCCAATAAAGGATGGGTCTTTGTATAGCTAAGATACCTAATAAAAATAAATATAAATTGGCTTTAAAATAGTATTGCATAGGAGAGTCTTAAGCACAGAAAGTCATGGGAAAATTAGTAAGAGAAGAATAAGCGCCAGCATGAAATCATAAAATCCTAGAACTAGAACAGGAATTCACAAACTAGCTGGTTCACTATCCTACCTTCAGTCAGTATTTCATCTTTCAAGTCCTCTCATCTTTCAACAAATACTATTTTATGCTCTTTAAAATTATTTTTAATTCTATAACTCTCTTAAATAAGTTACACTATATTGTAACTGCCAGAAAATTATTCCTACAATCTAACCTAAATCACTCCTGATAATATTATACTTGGGTCCTTGCCTTCTTATTTTGTCCTGATGAAAACAGTGAACAGCTGCTCACATATGGCTTTATAACTTTTTGAATTAATAATAAAGTTAGAAGTGACAGAACAGCTGTCAAACAAGCACAGACAGCGCAGTGACATAAATTTCCCAAGGGAAATGTCCCCCACAAATATCCCACAGTACTTTCTGAGCAAGCATCCAACAATATATAAATCCAAAAAACAAAAAAAACCCCAAAAACAAAAACTCAATTCAAACTGCACACCCACAGAAGTAAGAGACCTGATGATTAGGTTAAAACAAAACAAAACAAAAAAACTTTTATGGAAAAATTCCAAGAGGACAAAATAAAAATGAATGAACTAGGAGAATTACTATGACAGAGGAATTCAGTAGCTCCAGAGGGACTCACAGTGTCCTTATACATCTATGAGTCAAGATCCTCTTATTTTCTAGGTGCCAAGTTTTACACTGCCAGGCACAAGAATTCTCTTTTGTTTTTGTTTTTGTTTTTTGCGGTATGCGGGCCTCTCACTGTTGTGGCCTCTCCCGGACGCACAGGCTCAGCGGCCATGGCTCATGGGCCCAGCCGCTCTGCGGCATGTGGGACCTTCCCGGACCGGGGCACAAACCCGTGTCCCCTGCATCGGCAGGCGGACTCTCAACCACTGTGCCACCAGGGAAGCCCCAAAAGTTCTTTTGAAAGTGTTATTTTTATAGAAAACATGGCAACAAAGAGTGCCTTTCACTTTGTTCTTTCACACTAACAAGTCCCAACATAAGGATAAGAAGCCAGGCACTACCATGTGGTTTGTCAATTCTCTGCTGGGCCATACACCAGCTTCTTAACAATTCAAATATTTAAAGTAGATTTATTTGGATAAGAAATCATAAGGATACCAAATTACTAGGGATACTACAGAATGCAGAAAGAAATAAGTTGAGAAAACCCACCTCTAAGATCCAAAAGAAAAAAACACATTTCCAAAAGCTTCTTTAATGAAGACAAAGCAAAGTTAGGATGCAGTTAAGTGTTCAAAATATGTTCTTAGATCTAAGTAAAAATATGTGAAAGCCATTAGCTTTATAAGGTGAAAGACAAAATATTTTCCCCCATGCTTAAAAAAAACATTCTATCGAGGTTTCTTAAAAAAACAAGTCAAAGTTCCAGTTCCACTATGGTACCATAAACCATCTACAGCCTCTCCCCCCGCACCCCCAAATTGATTAAAAATACAAACTTCACACAAAATACAAAACCCACTACAGGAAGACTCTGAAAAGTAAAGTGGAGCATGAGGCAGGTAATATGGAGAAGGGCCCTGCACAGTGTGGTGGAAGGGGCTGAGCATGTAGAGTTTTTTCCTTCTCTTTTCTTTCTTGACTCAGCTTTTCCCCTCCTGTTTCACTTCCATTTTGCATAAGATTGCTAGGTTGAAATATCTAATATTTTCACAGGAAAGAGCACAGAATGCTTAAAAAAAAAGTAGATGAGAAAGAATATAAGAAACTACAACAAAACTTTGCCACTAACTGCAAACTGCCACTAATCCAAGTGATTTTGCTGTTGTTTGGTAAATCACATTTCAGAATCTCACTGAAACATATTATAAAGGCTATGGGAGCCAGATGCTCCTATAATTCCTAATTAATAAAGGGAAACATTAAGGTGAATAAGAAAGGAACTATTCAAGTAAAACTAAAATAGATATTCCAAAAAACATGGAAATAGTGATCAACTTAAAGGCAAATATTTTAACCAAATTTCAAACTATAGATGTCATAATCAGTTTAGTGCTTATATTAAAACCTGAGTTCAATTTCAAAAAATAGCATTTACATTACAATCCCACTTTAATAGGTTTACTATGAGCTGTGCTCAGAGAGCGGGCTATATATGAAGTCATATCTTATAAATAAAATAGTAATTATCTAAATAAGCCCCCCTTAGATAAAAAAACTTTCTGCCTTAATTCAACTTAAAAATGGTTAATCATTTCCAAAATGAGTTTTTAAAAATCTACTTACTTTTGTTTAATAAACAGGGAAAAGTCTCACAAGAAATGGAAACTTTAAACAAGGAAAAAAAAAACAATAGCAGCAATAATTTTTAAAAAGTAAAACACCATGAAAATGACATAAAGTCTTACCTAGAAAATTCTTCATATCTCATTAAAATATTTTATATTTTCCTAATTTACCAAACTCCTTGAATAATTTAACTGCATTCAGAATGCATAAAATGCTTTGAATATTTAAGGAAAGTTAGTAACATCTGCCATTCTTATTTGGCATAGCAGAACTAGGAAAAGATAAAGGAGTATGGATAAAAGAAATGAAAAATACAGGAACAGAGAAAAGAGATCAGGATTTCTACTGATTGGGCCCCAAGCCCAGGAACTAAAGAAGCACATGGTCACAAGTTTCTCAAGCGAATTCTAAATCAACCACATGTAAATAATGTATGACCAAATGCCCCCAAACTAAAAGAAATCATATAAAAGGCCCAGAAAAAAATGTTTCAAATAGTAAGTTTTTAAATGAGTTTTGTTCGGATTATTCGTCTTTGGGAATTTGTGATATAAGTGAATAATAATCAAACAGAAAAGCTCTTTTGTTATATATGTAGGTATCACCAGGACCTTCCTAACACAGTGCCTGTATGTTACAGATGCTCAATGTTTGTTTGGTATAGGAATAAATTAATGGGCAGATGCACATTTCTCTTGGGTTATCTTTAAAAAAAAAAGTAGCAGAAGGGGTAGAAATGGCAGGGAGACAGGCTGTAGGAAGTGAGATGGGGAAAACAGGAGAGATTTAGGGAGTTAGGAATAAACCAACATGTGTGGTCAGAACAAGTAAAAAATGTTGCCAACATGTAATAGTGTACAAGGGCTATACATATGCTTTGCAAGACATTTTCTAGCCCAGATCTGTCCAAATAGTGGGGTCATAAATTCAAACCATTTCCCCTGAATCTCCTTTGATGGCTGGTTGACAATAAAAATATTTGCATATATATAGAGAGAAAAATCTTCTGATGACAAGACTGGCTAAAGGGAGGCTCCAAGTTTTTGTTAAATAGAAGGCAAAGAGAAGAGGCCCTTCTTTGTCAGAAAGCTGAGCAAACTCATGTAAGCAAACTTCCTAAGCAGTCCCGACTATGTCCTGAGATACAGACCAGAAAGGAAGTTCCTACATGGGGGAGAATAACCAATGCTGCTGGCCAGAGAGCATCGGTTATTCTCTATGTTGTTTTGGTTTGAGGTCTACAGATATAAGAAGAAAGCCCTGAAAAAGGGTTAAAGAGATACTAGGAAACAATCCTTACAGCAAAGCCTTAATGGGCAATATTTAGAAAAAGAATAAAAGATTTTACCTTCATATTCAAAGCTGGTCCCTGGCTGCTAAATGTGCTGCATGTAATAGGGGGATGAATGTTAGTGGGACAGGATCAACTTGAGAATCAGGTCAAAAGATGCCACAAGAAAATCCTAGAGAAAGAAGCTGCCTAGAGAAATTAGACTGCCTAGAGAAATTATATGCCTAGGATAAATTTCTATGCCTAGAAATTTATCCTAGAAATTATGCCTAGAAATTTATCCTAGGCATATACTAAGTTCACTGAGACAGGTCAGGCAAGTCTCAGAGAACTGACCAGGCCTAAGTGGTAGATTGTTGAGAAAAAATTAACTGTCCTACGGTAAATGTTGTCTAACTGTGCCATCTTTTATAAGTTCTGACAAGTATAGGTCTCCTCTGCTGCAGGTATCAACAAGAAAGTCAGACTCCTATAGGTATACTAACAGAGGTTTTAATATCAAATATCCATTTATTTACTCACTTATTTATTCACTCAAATATATTCATCTTAGTGCAAAAGGCTGTTAGGTTTTGAGTGCTTAGCCAGGCTCTAGGAATACAGGTAGAATATACAGAGTGAGATAACAAAAAATGAACAAGACTGACATGGTCTCTACATCATGGAGCTTAGACTGAAAGGAGAGGCAGACATTAAACAAATACATTAATAAGTATTTAATTTAAAGACTAGAAAAAAAATTGTACGGGGTGTTACAAATAGTACATAATAGACCTGGAGGGTCCTAGAGTGTTAAGTACAGCTTTCTAGAAGATCTGATATTTAAACAGGCATGAAAGATAAGTAGCAGTTAGGCAACTAAAGAGACTGAATGACACTGAACCATTTGTAGCCCGTAATACTGGCTTTTAGTTCATCCTGGGGAAGGAAGAGATGCATGAGAATAATGGCAGAGTCATACTGAGGGACCTGACTCGTTATCATTCCAGATTCAATCTGGTAAAACAGACCCATTTTAGCTTCCCTCATCTATGACTTGATCAGTTACTGTCATACTTTCTGTTCTTTTCCCTGCTGTCTCTAGAAAAATCTGAAGTTATGCACATTAGAGATCTTGACACTACTGAAAAGAGAACAGTTCTAAGAGCCATTGAGTATAAATTCTGCATGTAAGCAGCACATCAGCCTAAATTCTGGTTAAGTAATTCTGAGGGGCTGGAGGAGTTTTATCTTAGATAATTAATTTTATAGTTTTGTTAAGCTATGATGAGTATGACATTTCATTTCAGTGGTCTTCCTCCCAAAACGCCATAATCCCAGCCTAACCATAAAGAAAACAACAGCCAAACTCAAATTGAGGGTCATTCTATAAAAAAGACCTAAGCAGTATACCTCAAAACTGTTAAGAACAGAAACACTGTCATAGCCCAGAGAAGCCAAAGAAGACATGACAACTGAATGTAATGTGATAGCTTAGATGGGATCCTGAAATAGACAAAGGACATTAGGAAGAACTAATGAAATCCAACTAATATGGAGTTTAGTAAATAGTGTTCAAGACAGGTTTAATCAGAAAACCTGCGTTATTCAAACCCTGCCCATTTCAAAGAAAGGCCAGTCTTTAGGACTGGCCCTTAGCAGTCTTCTGGGAGATATTCTTTGGGCCTTTTAAATACTGTGCCTCTAAGAGTGTTTTTGTATGCCTGAGGCCCTGGGCTATGCTATACCTGTTTGACCAGATAAGTTGACCCTGACAATGTGATTTATGAACATTTGTTTTTGCTCTGGGAAGAGCTAGAATCTAAGAAGCTGAAGTCAGACATTCCGGTGCTGTATACCTATACTGACTGACCTGCAATGAAACCCTGGAAACCAAGGTTCAGTCAGCCTCCCTGGTCAATAACAGTTCACACATATTGTCACACACTGTTTAGGGGAAAATTAAGTGTGCTCCCAAGTGACTCCATTGGGAGAGTACACCTAGAAGCTTGTTCCTGTTTTCTCCTGGACTTCACCTCATGTGACTTCACTTTTGAGTATTTTGATCTGTATCCTTTCACAGTAATAAATCATAACCATGAGTATAATAGCTTCTCAGTGCAGTGAGCCCTTCCAGTGAATCATCAAGCCTGAGGGTGATCCTGAGGTCCCCCAACAAAGACAGAGAGACAGGTGATAAAATTACAAACAACTCAGAATTCCCTAAAACTCACATTCCCACCTACTCCCCCACTACCCATCTATAGGCCTGAACATTAGAGAAACTTTATCTCAGGCTATTAAACTCATCTTTTAATTTATCTTAGGTTTATAGTGGAGTTCTCAAACAAATGCTAATTTTCAGATTACATTTTCTCAATCTATCCCATCTTTCCCACTTTTGCATCATATACCATTCCACCTTAGAGCCTTGGTCTTTCTATTGGGTCAATACCAGGAGAAAGTTCACTCGTATAACACTTAAAAAAAAAAAAAAAGCCCCCAACACTCCCATTTACCATTGCAACAAAAAGAATAAAATATCTAGGAATAAACCTACCTAAGGAGACAAAAGACCTGTATGCAGAAAACTATAAGACACTGATGAAAGAAATCAAAGATGATACAAACAGATGGAGAGATATACCATGTTCTTGGATTGGAAGAATCAACATTGTGAAAATGACTATACTACCCAAAGCAATCTACAGATTCAATGCAATCCCTATCAAACTACCAATGGCATTTTTCACAGAACTAGAACAAAAAATTTCACAATTTGTATGGAAACATAAAAGACCCCAAAGAGCCAAAGCAATCTTGAGAACGAAAAACAGAGCTGGAGGAATCAGGCTCCTGGACATCAGACTATACTACAAAGCTACAGTAATCAAGACAGTATGGTACTGGCAAAAAAACAGAAATATAGTTAATGGAACAGGATAGAAAGCCCAGAGATAAACCCATACACATATGATCACCTTATCTTTGACAAAGGAGGCAAGAATATACGACGGAGAAAAGATAGTCTCTTCAATAAGTGGTGCTAGGAAAACTGGACAGCTACATATAAAAGAATGAAATTAGAACACTCCCTAATACCATACACAAAAATAAACTCAAAATGGATTAAAGACCTAAATGTAAGGCCAGACACCATCAAACTCTTAGAGGAAAACATAGGCAGAACACTCTATGACATAAATCACAGCAAGATCCTTTTTGACCCACCTCCTAGAGTAATGGAAATAAAAATAAACAAATGGGACCTAAGGAAACTTAAAAGCTTTTGCACAGCAACAGAAACCATAAACAAGATGAAAAGACAACCCTCAGAATGGAAGAAAATATTTGCAAATGGAGCAACTGACAAAGGATTAATCTCCAAAATATACAAGCAGCTCGTGCAACTCCATATCAAAAAAACCAAACAATCCAATCCAAAAATGGCCTGACACCTAAACAGATATTTCTCCAAAGAAGACATACGGATTGCCAACAAACACATGAAAAGATGCTAACCATCAGTAATCATTAGAGAAATGCAAATCAAAACCACAATGAGGTAACACCTCACACCAGTCAGAATAGCCATCATCAAAAAATCTAGAAACCATAAATGCTGGAGAGGGTGTGGAGAAAAGAGAACCCTCCTGCACTGTTGGTGGGAATGTAAATTGATACAGCCACTGTGGAGAACAGTATGGAGGTTCCTTAAAAAACCAAAAATAGAACTACCATATGACCCAGTAATCCCACTACTGGGCATATACCCTGAGAAAACCATAATTCAAAAAGAGTCATATACCACAATGTTCACTGCAGCACTATTTACAATAGCCAGGACATGGAAGAATCCTGAATGTCCATTGACAGATAAATGGATAAAGAAGATGTGGCACATTTATACAATGGAATATCACTCAGCCATAAAAAGAAGCAAAACTGAGTTATTTGTAATGAGGTGGATGGACCTAGAGTCTGTCATACAGAGCAAAGTAAGTCAGAAAGAGACAAACAAATACCATATGCTAACACATATATATGGAATCTAAAAAAGTGGTACTGATGAACCTAGTGGCAGGGCAGGAATAAAGACGCAGACGTAGAAAACAGACTCGAGGACACGGTGGGAAGGGGAAGTTGGGACAAAGTGAGAGAGTAGCACTGACATATATACACTACCAAATGTAAAATAGATAGCTAATGGGAAGCTGCTGCATAGCACTGGGAGATCAGCTCGATGCTTTGTGATGACCTAGAGGGGTGGGAGAGGGAGGGTGGGAGGGACGCTCAAGAGGGAGGGAATATGGGGATATATGTGTACATATAGCTGATTCACCTTGTTGTATAGCAGAAACTAACACAACCTTGTAAAGCAATTATACCCCAATAAGATGTAAAAAGAAAACCTATATAAAAAACTGCAAAGCATTTTTCTGAAGAGTACATGAAATTCTGACACGGTGATTCTAACATGGGGCATTGGAGTATGTCCCACCCTGTGGCTTAGATGTAAATTAAAAATGGTATTTTTGAAAACTGCCAAATAGGGACCTTTGCTTCCAGCCAAGGAGTAAAAGAAATAAGATTTACCTTTCTGTCTGAAAAAAACTTAAAAAGCTGACAAACTCTTAAGACATTGGCCATCAGGCAATGAAGGAGGGTGATCCTTGAGAGAAGGGAAACAATGACGTGAACCCTATGACTGTGCCAATCTAACTGCCTGGAGAAAGGCCACAGATTGCAGCAGTGGAGAGGAAACCTAAGCAGAGCCCATAGTCTCCCTGAGATGAGAAAATGAAGCTGGGAGTATGGGAAAGTCAAAGAGGTAGGTATTGCAGGGCAGAGTATTAGAGGTAAAAGAGGTACAGAGACAGAGAGAGAACTCCTGAAATCTGTAGAGGGTCTCCATCAAATATCCAGTTATCAGTACAGGCGTGTGAGCAAAACAAACGAGGCCAGGAAAAAAAAAAATGAAACCAGAGACCTAAAAGGACTAGAAGGAAGCATGCCTGCTCCCAACAGCCAGAGTGGACCCTCATAATTTATAGAGCATCAGGTAGGATATTGATAAGGATCTTAGCTCACTAGTAGGGAAAAATTAACCCTAGACAAAACATTGCCATGGTACCACCTGAGAAAATTTGAAGGCAAGACCAGAAAGGATCAAACTTTCCAAATAACTTAACCACACCCCAGAATAAACCTCAAGAATATTTTTATGAATATAAAGCATTCACCTCCCAACAAAATAAAAATCATAATTTCTGGAAACCAATCAAAATGCATCATGCATGCAAAGAAGCAGGGAAATATAATCTATAATAAGGGAAAAAAATCAATAAATTGAAGCTGATTCAGAAATTACAGATAGAATTAGAAGACAAGGACATTATAACAGCTATTATTATAAATATGTTGCATATGTTCAAATGAAGGAAACACTGAAAACATTAAGTAGAGAAGAAAAAAATATAAAAAGGATAAAAATCAAATTTCTAAAGAAATACTACAGTGTCCATAATTTTAAAAACGCACTGGATGGAACTAACAGCTGATTAGACACTTCAATGGGGAAAATAGGTTAGCAAACTGGTAGGCACAGCAATAGAGACCCTCTAAAACAAAATAAAGGGAGAAAGAAAACAGAGGAATATAAAAAATGAACACAGCATCACTGGGCTTTGGGAGAATCTCAAGCAGACAAATGTACATGTGTATTTTTAGTCCCCAGTGAGGGGACTAATGAACTAGCACAAGAAACAAGAAGAAAACTACCAAGGCACATGATAATCAAATTGCTTAAAACAAGTGTTAAAGAGAAAATCTTAAAATCAACCTGAGGAAAAAAAAAGATATATTACACACAGAAAACAATGAAAATGGAGACAGCAGATTTCTTTTCAAAAATAATGCAAGAAAGCAGAGAGTGGAGCAAATCATTAAAGAACTAGGGGTGCGTGGGTAACGGGAGGGGTATCACTGTCAATCTAAATTCTTTACCCAATAAAAGTATCTTCTTAAAACAAAAACAAAATAATGACTTTTTTGAGACATGCAAAAACTGAAAGAATTCTTGGCCAGTACACCTGCATTACAGGAAATGTTAAAGTAAGCCCTTCAGGAAGAAGGAAAATGATACCAGATGGAAACCTGAATCTACACAAAAGAATAAAGAGAGCTGGAAGTGGTAATTACATTGTGTAAACATAGAAAATTTTCTTTATTATTATTTAAATCCCTTCAAATGGAAACATTATTTAGAGCAAAAATGATGACAATGTACTCTGGGGTTCACAACCATGTAAAAGTAAAATGTATGACAATAGCACAAAGGCCAGGAGGGGAGCAAAAGAAGTATACTGTTTTAAGGTTCTTACACTATACATGTGATATATTATCACTTGAAGGTAGACCATGTTAAGTTAAAGATGTTTCAAAGGAAATAAAAAATATTTTGAACTAAATGGAAATGAAAATCCAACATATCAAATATGTGGGATGTAGCTAAAACAATGCTTAATGATTATTTATAGCACTGAACACAGACCTAGAAGAGACAGAACTAAACTCACTAACCACAGCTCTCACCTTAAACTAAAGGAAGAAGACCAGATTAAGCCTAATGCAAACAAGGAAGGAAATAACAAAGATTAGCACAGAAATCAATGAAATCAAAATCAGAAAAATAAAACAAAAAGCTGATAATTTGAAAAAAATCAATAAAACTGCTAGACCTCCAGGCAGAATGATCATGAAGAAAAAGAGAAGACATAAACAGTATTAGAAATGAAAGAGAAAACACTACTGATCCCACAGACAGTAAAAAGATAATAAGGAAGACTATGAACTATGTCCATAAATCAGGCAATTAAGGCAAAATGGACAAATTCCTTAAAAGATACAAACTACCAAAACTCAAGAAAAAAACAGATAACCTGAATAGTCCTAGATTTACTAAAAAGTTAAATTTAACTTAAGCCTTCCAAATAATTAAAATTACAGGACTAGATGGTGGTGATGGTTGCACAGCAATGGGAATATACTTAATACCACCCAATTATATACTTAAGACTGGTTAAAATGGTAAATTTCATGTTATGCATAGTTTACCACAGTTTAAAAAAAAAACAACAAAGCTTTTCCCATATATGTTTATGACTCCAAGCTACTGTTGGAGTTTTAGAGTCCTATGGTTACACACAGAGGAGCAGGGTTAACCCTACCTGGGGGGAAAAAAAATTAACTAAAGACCTAAATGTACATGCTAAAACTGTAAGCAACTCTTATAAACTCTTCGAAGAAAATATATAGTAAATCCTCCTGACCTTGGATTTGGCAATACTTTCTTAAATGTGACACCAAAACTACACACAAGTAAAGAAAAAATAGAGACACTGGACTTCATTGAAATCAAAAACTTTTATGCTGCAAAGGACATTATCAAGAAAATGAAAAGAGGCAGCTCACTGAATGGGAGAAAATATTTGCAAATCATATATACCTGATATCAAATATAATAAAGGACTTGTATCTAGTACATATACAACTCAATAATAAATAAAAACAATTAAAAATGGGGGAATGCACAGGTTGCAAGATGATGGGCAAAGTGTATAGGGTTTCTTTTGGGGATAATGAAAATGTTCTAAAATTAAATGTAGTGATGCCTGTACAACTTTTTGCATATACTAGACCACTGAATTGTACCCTTTAAATAAGTGAATGACTGATAGGTGAATTATACCTCAATAAAGCTGTTACCAAATATATATACATATATTTTTATACGAAAAGGTAAAAGAACCATTTCTGAAAAATGAGAACCACTATGAACCAAAACGCTACATAAAATATTCAGTCATTCAACAAAACTTTATTTAGTTGGTACTATTTGCCAAACAGAGGGGACACAAAGATGAATAAGACAAAAGAACCACAAGGCATATAAGTGTTAGCTTTGTGTGTGTATTAGGAATCATATTACAAGATCTTTGGTAACTGAGAGGTCAGAAAGTAATTTTTCAGGCAGAGGGGAGGACAACGTGCAAAAATACAAAATGGTTTAACAGAACAACGTAAGATGAAAGTGAAGAAGGCACGAGCCAGGTTACAAACACCAAACTAAAGAGCTTAGACTTCATCTTAGAGGTTATCAATAGGGAGTTATGCTGATGGCATTTAAGACAGTTTGGGACAGATGGACTACAGGACAAGATCAGATGAGTGTGTAATTACTCTGTATCTGTATAAGGTGAAGTGAAAAGGTGGTACCACAAAAGAACCACATTAACCCTACCAATGATTTCCTTTACTGTAAATGAAAATCTGTGTTTTTAGCAAACACTCATCAAGTATTTACAGGCTTTCTTCAGAGATACTGTGGGTTTGGTTCAAGACCACTCTCAGCAAGGCGAACATCGCAATAAAGTGAATCACACAGATTTTTTGGTTTCCCAGTGCATGTGAAAGTTATGTTTACACTGCACTGTAGTCCATTAAGTGTTCAGTGCATTATGTCTAAAAAATAATGTACATACCTTAATTAAAAAATACTTTATTGCTAAAAAATGCTAATCATCATCTGAGCCTCAGTGAGTCACAATCCTTCACTGGTGGAGAGTCTTATCTTGATGTCGATGCTGCTGACTGACCAGGGTGGATGCTGAAGGCTGGGGCAGCTGTGGCAGTTTCTTAAAATAAGACACCAGTGGGGCTTCCCTAGTGGCGCAGTGGTTGAGAGTCGGCCTGCCGATGCAGGGGACGCGGGTTCGTGCCCTGGTCCAGGAAGATCCCACATGCCGCGGAGCGACTAGGCCCGTGAGCCATGGCCACTGAGCCTGCGCGTCCGGAGCCTGTGCTCCGCAACGGGAGAGGCCACAGCAGTGAGAGGCCCGCGTACCGCAAAAAAAAAAAAAAAGACACCAGTGAAGCCTGCCACGTCAATCAACTTTTCCTTTCACGAACAATTTCTCTGTAGTGTGCGATGTTTGATAGCATTTTAACTACAGTAGAATTTCTTTCAAAATTGGAGTCAATCTTCTCAAACCCTGACACTGTTTTAACTAAGTTTATGTAAAAGTCTAACTTCTTTGTTGTCATGTCAACAATTTTCACAGCATCTTCACTAGGAGTAAATTCCATCTCTAGAAACCACTTTCTTTGCTCATCCATAGGAAGCAACTCCTCAGCCATTCAAGTTGTACCATGAGATTGCAGCAATTCAATCAAATCTTCAGGCTCCACTTCTAATTCCAGTTCTCTTGCTATTTCTACCACATCTGCAGTTACTGCCGCCACTGAAGTCTTGAATCCCTCAAAGTCATCCAGAAGGGTTAGAATCAACTTCTTCCAAACTCCTGTGAATGTTGGTATAGACCTCTTCTGTGAATCATGAATGTTCTTAATGGCATCTAGAATGGTGAATCTTTTTTAGAAGGTTTTCAATTTACTTTGCCCAGATCCAACAGAGGAATCACTACCTATGGTAGCTATATCCTTGCAAAACGTATTTCTTAAATAATAAGACTTGAAAGTCGAAATGATGCCTTGATCCATGGCCTGCAGAACGGATGTTGTGTTAGCAGGCATGAAAACAATATTAATCTTGTTGTACATCTCCATCAGACTTCTTGGATGATCAGGTGAATTGTCAATGAACAGTAATATTTTGAACGGAAGCTTTTTTTCTGAGTATTAGGTCTCAATAGTGGGCTTAAAATATTCAGAAAACCATGTTGTAAACAAATGTATTGTCAGCCAGGCTTTGCTGTTCCATTTATAGAGAGCACAGGCAGAGTAGATTTAGCATCACTGTTAAGAACCCAGGGATTTTCGGAATGGTAAATGAGCACTGGCTTCAAATTAAAGTCAAAAGCTGCACTAGCCCCTAACAAGAGTTAACCTGTCCCTTAAAGCTTTAAAGCCAGGCACTGACTTTTCCTCTCTAGCTATTAGAGTCCTAGATGGCATCTTCCTCCAATGTAAGGCTGTCTCATCTACAATGAAAATCTGCTGTCTAGGGTAGCCACCTTCATTAAACCATCTTAGCTAGATCTTTCGGATAACCTGCTGCAGCTTCTCCATCAGCACTTGCTGTTTCACCTTGCACTTTGATGTTACGGAGACGGCTTCTTTCCTTAAACAACATGAATCGACATTTGCTCGCTTCAGACTTTTCTTCTGCAGCTTCCTCATCTATACCACCCTTCACAGAATTGAAGAGAGTTTGGGCCTTGCTCTGGATTAGGCTTTGGCTTAAGGGAATGTTGCAGCTGGTTTGATCTTCTATCCAGACCACTAAAACTTTCTCCACATCATTCATGTGTTCACTGGAGTAGCACTTAATTCCCTTCAAGAACTTTTCCTTTGCATTTACAACTTGGCTGACTGGCACAAGAGCCCTAGCTTTTAAAGTCCTATCTTGGCTTTTGACATGCCTTCTTCACTAAGCTTAATCATTTCTAGCTTTTGATTGAAACTGAGAGATGTGACTCTTCCTTTCCCTTGAACATTCAGAGACCATTGTAGGGTTATTAACTGGCCTAATTTCAATATTGCTGTGTCTCAGAGAATAGAGAGGCCCAAGGAGAGGGAGCAAGCTAGGGGAACAGATGGTTGGTAGAGCAGTCAGAACACACAACAATTACCGGTTAAGTTCACCATCTTATATGGGTGCAGTTCGTGGCACCCTATAAACGATTACAATAGTAACATCAAAGATCACTAATTAAAGATCACCATAAAAATATAATAATAATGAAAAAGTCTGAAATAGGGCAATAATTACCAAAATGTAATACAGAGACACAAAGTGAGAAAATACTGTTAGAAAACTGGCTTACAGACTTGCCCATCACAGGGTTGCCACAAACCTTCAATTTCTTAAAAAAAAAAAAACAAAAAACCAGTATCTGTGAACCACAATAAAGTGAAACACAACAAAATGAGCTGTGCTTGTACTGAGTACTGATCAACTATACATACAAGTGTGGCATTTTCTTCTAGGACAACCTCAACATTATTTATAGATTCAAAAGGAGACACCCAACAGAAAATGAAAATTAAGAGTTCTCTATTTATAACCTGAACGGAAAAGTGTTCAACTTCATCAATGTTAACTGGGATCAGACCTGAGAATAGAAATTGGTCATCCTTCCACTCATTTCTCCTCCTATTGAACCCGGAGGAAAGTAAGGTATAAAAAGAAAAGTGGAATGAAAGAGTTAAACTTCTACAATATTTAATAATGGTAAAACTAAAATCTTGATTTTGGCACAGAGTATTTGCTGGTTAAAAGTAATCTACTGTGAGAGCTTCAAAATGGCGGAAGAGTAAGACACGGAGATCACCTTCCTCCTCACAAATAAGTCAGAAATACATCCACAGGTGGAACAACTCCTACAGAACACTTACTGAACGCTGGCAGAAGACCTCAGACCTCCCGAAAGGCAAGAAACTCCCCACGTACCTGGGTAGGGCAAAAGAAAAAACAGAGACAAAGAATAGGGACGGGACCCGCACCAGTGGGAGGGAGCTGTGGAGGAGGAAAGGTTTCCACACCCTAGGAAGCCCCTTC
>NW_006798658.1:277736-283119 GCF_000442215.2 Lipotes vexillifer | reverse complement strand
CCCGAGAGGCTTGTGTGCTCACCCGCCGGGGCGGGCGGGGCTGCGAGCTGAGGCTCGGGCTTCGGTCAGATGCAGGGAAAGGACTGGGGTTGGCAGCGTGAACACAGCCTGAAGGGGGTTAGTGCGCTACGGCTGGCCGGGAGGGAGTCCGCGAAAAGGTCTGGAGCTGCTGAAGAGGCAAGAGACGTTTTCTTGCCTCTTTGTTTCCTGGTGCGCGAGGAGAGGGGATTCAGAGCAGCGCTTAAAGCAGCTCCAGAGACGGGCACGAGCCGCGGCTATCAGTGCGGACCCACAGACAGGCATGGGACACTAGGCGGCTGCTGTGGCCATCAAGAAGCCTGTGTGCGAGTACAGGTCACTATCCACACCTCCCCTCCAGGGAGCCTGTGCAAACCCGCCACTGCCAGGGTCCCGGGATCCAGGAACAACTTCCCCGGGAGTACGCATGGCGTGCCTCAGGCTGGTGCAACCTCATGCTGGTCTCTGCCGCCGGAGGCTTGCCCCGCATCCGTGCCCCTCCCTTCCCCCGGCCTGAGTGAGCCAGAGCCCCCCAATCAGCTGCTCCTTTAACCCCGTCCTGACTGGGAACAGACGCCCTCAGGCAACCTACATGCAGAGGGCCGGGGGCACATCCAAAGCTGAATCCCGGGAGCTGTGGGAACAAAGAGAAAGGGAAATCTCTCCCAGCAGCCTCAGGAGCAGCGGATTAAATCTCCACAATCAACTTGATGTACCCTGCATCTGTGGAATACCTGAATAGGCAACGAATCATCCCAAATTGAGGAGGTGGACTTTGAGAGCAACGATATATATATGTATTTCCCTTTTTCTCTGTTTGTGAGTGTGTATGTGTATGCTTCTGTGTGAGATTTTGTCTGTACAGCTTTGCTTTTACCATTTGTCCTAGGGTTCTATCTGTCCTTTTAACTTAAATTTTTTTTTTAATTTTTATTTTAATAACTTTTATTTTATCTTCTTTCTTTCGTTCTTTCTTTTTTTTCTCCATTTTATTCTTAGCTATGTGGGGGACAGGCTCTTGGTGCTCCAGCCAGGCATCAGGGCTGTGCAACTGAGATGGGAGAGCCAAGTTCAGGACACTGGTCCACAAAAGACCTCCCAGCTCCAAGAAATATCAAATAGCAAAAATCTCCCATAGATCTCCATCTCAACACCAGCACCCAGCTCCCTCAAGGACCAGCAACCTCGAGTGCAGGACACCCTATGCCAAACAACTAGCAAGACAGGAACACAACCCCATCCATTAGCACAGAGGCTGCATAAAATTATAAAAAAGGCCACAGACACCCCAAAACACACCACCAGATGTGGACCTGCCCACCAGAAAGATAAGATCCAGCCTCATCCACCAGAACACAGTCACTAGTCCCCTCCACCAGGAAGCCTACACAACCCACTGAACCAATCTTAGCCACTGGGGACAGACACCAAAAACAACGGAAACTACGAACCTGCAGCCTGTGAAAAGGAGACCCCAAACACAGTAAGTTAAGCAAAATGAGAAGACAGAAAAACACACAGCAGATGAAGGAGCAAGATAAAAACCCACCAGACCTAACAAATGAAGAGGAAATAGGCAGTCTACCTGAAAAAGAATTCAGAATAATGATAGTAATGATCCAAAATCTTGGAAATAGAATAGAGAAAATGCAAGAAATGTTTAACAAGGACCTGGAAGAACTAAAGAGCAAGGAGAGATGAACAACACAATAAATGAAATTTAAAATTCTCTAGAAGGGATCAATAGGAGAATAACTGAGGCAGAAGAATGGATAAGTGACCTGGAAGATAAAATAGTGGAAATAACTACTGCAGAGCAGAATAAAGAAAAAAGAATGAAAAGAATTGAGGACAGTCTCAGAGACTTCTGGGACAATATTAAATGCACCAACATTCGAATTATAGGGGTCCCAGAAGAAGAAGAGAAAAAGGGACTGAGAAAATATTTGAAGAGATACAGTTGAAAACTTCCCTAATATGGGAAAGGAAATAGTTAATCAAGTCCAGAAGCACAGAGAGTACCATACAGGATAAATCCAAGGAGAAACACGCCAAGACACATATTAATCAAACTACCGAAGATTAAATACAAAGAACAAATATTAAAAGCAGCAAGGGAAAAACAACAAGTAACACATAAGGGAATCCCCATGAGGTTAACAGCTGATCTTTCAGCAAGCCAGAAGGGAGTGGCAGGACATACTTAAAGTGATGAAAGAGAAAAACGTACAACCAAGATTACTCTACCCAGCAAGGATCTCACTCAGATTTGATGGAGAAATTAAAAGCTTTACAGACAAGCAAAAGCTAAGAGAATTCAGCACCACCAAACCAGCTCTACAACAAATGCTAAAGGAACTTCTGTAGGCAGGAAACACAAGAGAAGGAAAAGACCTACAATAATAAGCCCAAAACAATTAAGAAATCAGTAATAGGAACATATGTATCAATAATCACATTAAATGTAAATGGATTAAATGCTCCAACCAAAAGACACAGACTGGCTGAATAGTTACAAAAACAAGACTCGTATATATGCTGTCTACAAAAGACCCACTTCAGACCTAGGGACACATAAAGACTGAAAGTGAGGGGATGGAAAAAGATATTCCATACAAATGGAAAACAAAAGAAAGCTGGAGTAGCAATTCTCGTATCAGACAAAATAGACTTTGCACAGCAAAGGAAACCATAAACATGAAGCAACTGACAAAGGATTAATCTCCAGTACACACAAGCAACTCATGCAGCTCAATATTAAAAAAACAAACAACGCAATCCAAAAATGGACAGAAGACCTAAATAGACACTTCTCCAAAGAAGATATACAGATAGCCAACAAACACATGAAAGAATGCTCAACATCATTAATCATTAGAGAAATGCAACTCAAAACTATAATGAGATATCAGCTCACACTGGTCAGAATGGCCATCATCAAAAAATCTACAAACAATAAATGCTGGAGAGGGTGTTGAGAAAGGGAACCCTCTTGCACTGTTGGTGTGAATGTGAATTGGTACAGCCACTACGGAGAACAGTATGGAGATTCCTTAAAAAACTAAAAATAGAACTACCATATGACCCAGCAATACCACTACTGGGCATATACCCTGAGAAAACCATAATTCAAAAAGAGTCATGTACAAAAATGTTCATTGCAGCTCTATTTACAATAGCCAGGACATGGAAGCAACCTAAGTGTCCATCAACAGATGAATGGATAAAGAAGATGTGGCACATATATACAATGGAATATTACTCAGCCATAAAAAGGAACAAAACTGAGTTATTTGTAGTGAGGTGGATGGACCTAGAGGCCGTCATACAAAGTGAAGTAAGGCAGAAAAAGAAAAACAAATACCGTATGCTAACACATATGTATGGAATCTAAAAAAAAAAAAACGAAAACAAAATGGTCAGAAAAACTTAGGTGCAAGATGGGAATAAAGATGCAGACCTACTAGAGAAGGGACTTGAAGGGGAGGAGGAAGGGTAAACTGGGACAAAGTGAGAGAGTGGCATGGACGTATTATACACACTGCCAAACGTAAAACAGGTAACTAGTGGGAAGCAGCCACATAGCACAGGGTGATTAACTCAGTGCTTCATGATCACCTAGAGGGGTGGGATAGGGAGGGTGCAGGGGAGGGAGATGCAAGAGGGAACAGATATGGGGATATATGTATATGTATAAGTGATTCACTTTGTTATAAAGCAGAAACTGACACACCATTGTAAAGCAATTACACTCTAATAAAGATGTTAAAAAAAAAAGTAATCTACTTTTCCAAATATGCTTTCCTGTTCAATTGTTATTACTTAAAACTATAAAAATGCTCAAGAGTAGTTTTGGCAGGGAAGACTGGGATCTTGTAAGTGATAGAAGACACTCTTCTATCTAGACAACAAGAAGCAAAATCAAAAGAAACCAAATTCAAAAGCCCTGCCAAGGACCAATATGAAATTAATAGAATTTCTACAGGTTGTACTATCTATTCCAAAAAAAAATCTGTTATTTAGTAAAGCATCATAGAAGCCCTCAATCTTCTGAGTCAGTAAGAAATAAAATATAGAATACAGTACTGCTTTTAAAAAACAGAAACTCAAATTCCTTCTAATTATCCTGAGGGTACAAGAAGAATAAAATGTAATTATGGTCAATTAAACTATTTAACTCATATCTCTGCACCAGAAAAGTAATGCTAATGAGCTCATCCTAGGAAATTCAACTCACTTGTCACATTCTGATGTTCTAGTCTCATCTGAAAAAGCGCCAAATGAAAATACAGCTGCAAATTTTGAATACGTAGTGAAACAGATAACCTATTGATTATTCATATAATTAAGAGGTTTGCTAGTTTTTAAAATGGGAGTAAATGAGGAATGTTTATTTAAATAATGACATTTGGTAGACACTCAATTTGACCACCAACTACCTCTAAGTTTAACCTGGATCCAAGACTGCAAACGGGTTTGGGACTATACAGGTAGTCCTGAGGCTCTGCCTGCAGTTCACTTTACAAAAATGGGTTCATGTGAAAGTAGAGTCCTATTTTTTTAATTGGCTTTTGGCTTATTCTGAACCAAAGGTCCAAATTCTGAAAACTGCAATCCAAAGGTAATATCAAAAGTGTACAGATGGGGCTTCCCTGGTGGCGCAGTGGTTGAGAGTCCACCTGCCGATGCAGGGCACGAAGGTTCGTGCCCCGGTCCGGGAAGATCCCACATGCCGCGGAGCAGCTGGGCCCGTTAGCCATGGCCGCTGAGCCTGCGCGTCCAGAGCCTGTGCTCCGCAACGGGAGAGGCCACAACAGTGAGAGGCCCACGTACCGCAAAAAAAAAAAAAAAAAAAAAGTGTACAGATGGATTATTTCTGAATAATAAAGGATAACCTAAAACTACATAAAATAAAATAGAGAAAGCCAGGAAGAGGGGGTTGTTAAGATGTATATATGAATTACATAAACTTGATGGAATTAATTTGTATATATCTGGCTAAGAATGACTTTTATCAGGAATGATTGTTGTGACGTATACACAATGACTGACTGCAACAATAATATATAAATACAAATATTAAAAGCACTATATTTTTTTCTTTACCTTAATGAGAATTTTTAATAGATCAAGAAAGCAACATGTTCTGCATAAAATATAAAGGATTACTGTATATCCTTCCAGACTAGACAGCTTAATTCTATTATAGACATCTGTATTCCAAAACTGTTAAATTCACTAACAGTAGTAAATTCACTAAAGAAATTAGTTGCTTTATAAAATATGAAAAATCTGAAGAATGTTTCATGAGGGTAATAATGGCCTATATTGTACTTTGGTACAGAAGAAGGATGATACACTCTTT
>NW_006798658.1:230815-277723 GCF_000442215.2 Lipotes vexillifer | reverse complement strand
CTAAAATATTTTTCAAATATCTGAAATTGACCATCTAATATGTTTTTTCATGAAAATTATAGTTATTTGCTCATTTATTCAACAAATACTGATTGGACATCTATTATGTGCTAGTCCTATGCTAAGTACTAAGGATAAAAATAAAAAGTAAGAACCTCTGGTCTTATGGAACTTCAAATTCATTTAAAAGCCATCCAGATATAACCTTGATCTAAAAATTTAACATTTTTATAGGGAGGAAAGGAGACATAACTGATAGCTACCTTTCATTTTCTTTTTAAATCTCTATTCATTTAAAACTTATCCAGTATTATTCCTTGTAATAAAGAACTTTTCAGTGAAGAAAATAATCTAGTGGAAAGTAAAAAGAGAAAAGGACTAAAGTGAAAATAAAATGAGATTTTGCTTAAGTTCTTTGCAATTTTACATTTTTATCACATGATTAAAAATTAGAACAACCTTTCTGGGGTAAAAAAAAGAAAATGATATTTGTCACAAACTTTAAAAATCACATATTTTAGTCTGGTAATTCCACTTCATCAAAATCAAAAATGCAAAGATTTGTACACAAATATGTTTATAACTATATGAGAGAAAAACAGAAGAAACCCTAAATATCTAAGAATGGAAGAAAGATAAAACAATTACAGTTTATCAACATAACAGTCTATTATGCTGTCAATAAAAAGATGTTTGCCAAGAAATTTTAGAGTAAAACATTTATCATATAACTTTAAATGAAAAAAGCAGAACATAAAACTATGTATATCCTAAGATTAACTATATTAAAATACCTATATGCACAGAAGAAAATCTATAAAATTCTAAAAAATCTATTGGAACTGTGACAAAATATTAACAGTTATCTCTGGGTGAAAAACTGAAATTTCACAATGCATATTAGCATATTCAAAGATTCTAAGGATTCCTCAAGTAAAGAAATATATTTGACTTTCATCACTGATTAATTGTAAAATACATTTGACTTTTAACACACCAATTGGTATAATCACCAATTCAGAAAGTCCAAAAAAAGGAAACATTACATTTAAGTAAGTGGCTAACACTTGTGGTCTCCTGAAATTAATAATGCACTATATTATAATTGGCAACATTCCAACCTTAAGACATTTCTTTCAAACTTTAGCAAGTGTGATTTAGAAGGTTTAATTTCACACACTAAAATCTTTTCTCAAAAGATGTTGAATGCTCACTTTGCTATTTAAAAAAAGCCTGCAATTAACTAGCTACTTTAAACAGGTTCTCTATAGCAAAATAAATATTAAATCTTCTGCAGAAATAATTTGGAGATATTTTTGTAGGTGTAATAGCCAGAAATCAGAAGAGTGAACTTTAGGAATCCAATTACAGAAATGTTGACTTCTCAGGAAAATTTTTACAATCTGAAGTGAGCATGAAAAGCAATGTAAGAAAGTACGCTGACCAAGGCTAATCACTTTGGAGCTCATGAGTAACATCATAGTACACCATGGACTTAGACCAAATAATGAAACGCCAAATGGAAAATGGCACAAGTCCATGGATTGTAAATAATGTATCAAAAGAAAATAAAGGAAAAACTCTTTCATTAGAGCAATTAAAAGTGCAGTTGTAGTACCAGTTCCTATGATGAATAAATCAGTTCAGCAGTTCTAAGAGTGGACAGCCACTGTTTAAACACATTCTTCATTGGCAATAACTTTAAGTTTAAAAGCTGACTGTAGGTTTCCTTAGCTCCTAAACTTTTTTAATCACTAAAATGTTTTGGGATGGTGCAGTTGGTTATAACCCTATCCCCTGAAATTTTCACATGAGGCATTTGATGATTAGGTGTCTACCTGACCCATTTTATTATGTTACGGTACCCAATAAAATACAAATACTGCAAATATTCATACCAATATCGGTATTCATACCAATCAATGTCCCCAAACTTTAGACCATAAATTCCAAAGAAGTGAAGTTTCTACTAACCCAACATCAATCATTCTTCATTCTATAATTCCATTTGTCAAATTCTTCATATGAAATGAGCATGTTCTGCTACAGAGCTTCTGAAAAACCCCAAAGTTGAGCTTTCAGTAGTAAATTTGAAAATGTTTCAAAAAGAATTCAAAATCACATTAAGCAGCCTAAACTAGCAGTTAGTCCTTGGGAATGTTCTTATCTCCAGGGTACTGTTTCCCAGCCAAAACTTACAAAACAACTGTGTTCTATAAGAAGCTAACAAGTGCCTGCTTCACTTAGCTTTTGCTAATGACCATAAAATTTAGTGGCTCAAAATAACTTTATTATTTCTGACAATTCTGAGGGTTAACTGGTTTCTCCTGGTTGGGGCAAACTTTGATTGGAGTGGGATAGTCTAGCATGGCATCACATGTCTGACAATTGGTGATGACTAGAATGAGGGGATCTCAACTAGGAGTGCTCATCCCTGTTCACACAGTCTCTCATCCTCCAGGAAGCTAGTACAGATTTCTTAACAAAGCTAATGCAATGTCAAAGACCAGCAAGAGAAGGCAAGCCCTAAGTGCTTTCAAGCCTGCTTGCATTATGGCTGTTAACACTCCACTGGCCAAAGCAAGTTACATGGCCAAGTGCAGATTCAAGGATGGAAAACTTGACTCCCTAGCGTTTAGAGTAGGAGCTACAAGACTGCAGTGCAAAAGGGCAAACAGAGTGAAGGGAAGAATTTGTGGTCACTTTTTGCAATCTACCACACTGCAAAATGCTGCAAGTCTCTCCGCCACGTGGTCCATGGTGAAATAAGTTTAAATAACAGCTCTCTTTTGACACTTCAAAATACATATTGACATATTACAATATAATATAAAGCAGAACACACTGCCAATGCTTGTTTCAATGTTCATTTTCTAAAAATATTAATATATTCAAAGAAAACTATAAAGCCATCCCCCACCCCCGAATATTAGGCCCATGTGTGTCACAGGTGACGTAACAGGTGGTCCATGCATAAAAGGTAACTTCTGTTGCCCTTGTGGTGATCTCACTGAAAACTCTGCAGAGACAGTCAATGAAGTATATGTAAAATAACCCAAGGAAACATCAAGCATCATTAGTAGAAAGTATCATAACTAGAAGATTTTTTTGTTGTTCTAAAATTAGCCTAGTTGACATTTTCTGGTAAAACTAAACATGGAATTAGTATACAACCCAGTAACTGTACTACACTTGGGTATTTGTTCCAGAGAAATAAAAACTTATATTCACACAATACCTGTAGAAAAATGTTCATAGAAGCTTTATTCATAATAGCCCCAAACTGGAAACAAGCCAGATGTCCTTCAACTGGTGAATGGTTAAACAAACTATTGTACACATATACCATGGAATACTACTCAGCAAAAGAAAGGAACAAACTATTGATATATAACAACTTGAATGAATCACCAGGGAATTACAGTAAGTGAAAAAAACTAATCCTAAACAATTATATAATGTATAATTCCATTTATATAACACTTCTGAAATGACAGAATTTTGGAAATGGATGCATGAACAAGGTGGGTATAGTTATGAAAGGGCAAAGCAAGGGATCATTGTGGTGATGGAAATCCTCAGTATCTCGATTCTGGTGATGGATACACAAAACTTTACATGTAATAACACTGCACAGAACTAAACACACAGACACAGACACACACGTACACATAAATGAGTACAGGCAACACTGGGGAAATCTGCAAAAGATCGATGATTCTATCAATATCCTGCTTGTGATATTGTATTATAGGTAAGATGTTACCATTGTGGGAGGGACTGGGTAAAGGATACATAGGTTCTCCCTAAAGTATTTCTTACAACTATACTAAATCTACAATTATCTCCATAAAAATTTCAATTAAAAAAATTTTTTTTTTAAGTTTAGCTTAGGAAGGTAGTTTCCCTGGGGTCTTAGTTTCTTTCAGAGTTTAATTCTAACAGTGTGGCTAGCATGAGGGTACAAATGACTTACATTTGGGACATCAATTGCTACCTCCCTCATGGCACTGGGCCTGATGTCATTCATCCCCTGCAAGAAATCTTTCAGAGTAATCTTCACCAACCCAGCCATCTTGCTGTCAGGGAGGTTAGGGTGTTTCCTCAAGACTCTCCTCAAGGCATGAAGACCTGTAAAGAGAAAAGTAACACAAGCTTTGTCTTCCACCTCATAAATACACACTGAACCATTACCAATAAAAATAATAACAAAAAACCCAAAGCTCATGCATATTATAACATTTAAAATTTTGTGTGCTTGTGCACGTGTGTGCGTGTGTGTACAGTGGCGGGAGGGTGGGGAGGGAGAAGGGATAATGTGGGGGATGAAGGCAAAAATCTAAATGCTTAGTTTTGGTCATAAAAATATGACAAACTGCTATGAAATATGAAAAGACAGATATTTTACATATGTGAAATAAAATTTACAAAACAACTTCCGCAAAAGAGACCATAAAGGTTTGTCAAAATAACCTGTTTGGAGAATTCCTTTGAAAAGAGTAAAATATTAAAACAGTAACATACCTTTTGCCCTGCCCTTTTTGTTAATACACACAAACCAGTTACAAGTTTTGTAGGGTATTGGCAGAACATCTTGAAGGAAATGTTCAGTTGGCAGTTAGAAATGTGGTTTTGGAATTCAAGACAGAATCAAACTTCAGAGTTAGGTATATACACACGAGATCTGATATTATAGGAGTAGAAGAGACCTATAAAAGGGAAGCTAGAGAGGGATCAGGGATGGAAGAATGAGGGTTGATGTTTCAATCTTAGGGAAGTCGATCATTTGAGGAGTATAGGAACAAACGATAGTTTAGGCGGAGATAGAGAAGTAGAATCAGAATAGTAAAATACCACAAAGCCAAAAAGATGATCAACCAAGTCAAATTTAGAGAGATGCAAAATAACTTAAAAGAGATCATGCTGACCTAAAACATTACCGATGTTAGGTTCTTTGTTTTTGCTGTTTGCTTGGAGTTTAAGCACTGATAGGACTGAATGCCCCAAGCCACCCCCCCATCAAAGTTCCCATATTTAGAGCCCCTTTATCTGTGACAAAGACCTCTAGTCTAGACTGCAGCAAAGTCCCTATGTGTTCTTTGCCTGAGGGTATTTTGTAATGAAGTGCTATATTTGTGTTCTAGTATACAATGAAGTTCCACTTTGAAGAATTTTAGTCTCAAAGACCTCTTAGAAATCCAGTCTGAAAAATTGAACTTGCCCTGGGACACCAACAAGCTCCATTATTTTTAATGTCTTTTGTCTAAAATGTTATGCCTCAGTGAATTTTTACTACATTTAAATGATACCATAATTGTCATCTTACTTGCCTTCATTTATTTGAACTTTGAAACAGAAGCATTGGTTCAAGGAAGGAAAACACAAACTCCCCCAAACAGAGGTTTGGATATCTTTGACTACTAAGGAAAAACAGTGAATAATACACCACTCAGAAAATAGATCCACAGTAATCTTTCCCAAGGAAAGCTATCATTGCAAGTCTAATATTCATGGAGGTCTCCAAGACAGTAGGTTAACCAGAAAAAAAGCTACAAAAGAGGAAACTGAAGATATATGTTAAAAGATAACTATTTTCTATGGAAAATTTCTTAGGCCATACTCTGCAATCTGAAATCTATGCCACTTATTGAAGTCTATCTTACAAATATCTATATGGTTTTCTGCCTTCCAAAAATGTTGAAAGATAATTCTTCATATCTCTCACATTTCTGCTTATCTTTCCAGCAGAAGCACTAAACTGCCTCTGTTACAGACTATCTTTTCAAGGATGTTTGTATACAGGAAGACAGAGTGTCTCCCTCCAAAGCAAAGGGCAGATATGCTTACTGCCCATTTCAAAAGATTAAGGTTCCCTAAGCTCAAGGTTCTCCTGTAATGCCACCTCATAAGGACTCAGATGTCACCCAGAGCTTTTTGTATCTCTTTGTGAGAAGTGAGGCTCCAGGAGCTGGTGCAAATGCTGCTTCTCTGGCTACTTCTGTTACTGTAAGTAGTAGTCTATCCTTTGACTCTGACCCAGGAATACTGTGTCTTCTGAAAGCACTTGTGAAACTTGTTAACTTGCAAGTAGGGTAAAATCACAAACCTTCACAGTTCTTGACATGAAAATAAAAGTTTACTTTAAATTAGGTTGTTTCACTGCCCAACATACCTTTTAAATGGTGCAATCATAAAAAACTAAATAAATAAATCCTTAGTAATAAGGCACTGTGTTGTATTAGACAGCACCTTGGTGACCTGAAAGAATTAAAGCAGTTCTAAAAAATCTTACATAAATGGAAGTGATCAAAAGACCAAAAGAATCTAACACTTCATGTCCCAAATGGCTATCTAGCAATACTTGTCAATATTTCTAATTTAGACAATATACCTTACTTTTACCAGTACTGATATACTAGAAACTGAAACAAAGGAAGTGGTCTAATAATTTTCCCACATTTACGTCACAAGGCATAAAGTGGGACAATAAAAGAGACCGATTATTTTCATTTGAGAAAGGGATTTGGAAAGAGCAGCAGCCACTCATGAGGCAGGGACTGGCAGCCTACTGAGCTGGGGACAGCCCTGCCTCCAAGTAAGTCAGAAAGGGAAAGACAAATACCATGATACCACTTATATGTGGAATCTAAAATATGACACAAATGAACCTGTCTATGAAACAGAAACAGAATCACGGAAATAGAGAACAGACTGGTGGTTGACAAGGGTGAGGAGGTTAGGAGAGGGATGGAGTGGAAGGCTGGGGTTAGCAGATGTAGGCTTTTATACAGTAAGTCCCCTACATACGAACCTTCAAGTTTCGAACGTTCAAAGATACGAACATGCATTTGAATGTCTAATCACGTAAGTTTGTTCACGTGTCTGGAATACATTGTAACATGCATGCGTCCTCTACAACAGGTTGAGCTTTTGTGTACTTTACTGTAGAGTACTGTATAGCAGCAGTCCCCAAACATTTTGGCACCACAGACTGGTTTCGTGGAAGACAATTTTTCCACAGACTGGTGGGGGGTGGGGGGGGATACAGTTCAGGCAGTAATGCAAGCGATGGGGAGCAGCAGATGAAGATTTGCTTGCTTGCCTGCCGCTCGCCTCCTGTTGTGCAGCCCAGTTCTGAGACCCCTGCTGTATAGAGTGCAGTAGTACAGTATCTTTATTTCAAGCCCAGGATGTCGGGAAGCAAGTGTGAAAGCAGCGGTGATATAGGTGGTACTGCTAAGAAACGCCAAGCAATAACGATGGAAACAAAAGTGAAAATAATTGAGAGAGTGGAGCGACAACAGGAAGAATAAGAAACTGAAGAACCGAAGAGATTCACGACGGAGGAAATGGCAAGGGGATTTTCTTTATTTGAGGAGGCACTGTTAGTTTTTGAGGCACAGGACGTAAACAGAACAGTACAGGAAGGTTGCAGCAGCCATTCAGAATGCAATCCAGTGCTACCGTGTCATCTATGACAAGAAAAAAAACAGCTACTACCTGGACGTCACTGGATCATTTTTTCAAGAGGGTAGACAGAACTGAATCCAGCAAGGAACCAGAACCTGTGCCATCGACGTCAGGCGTGAGTGAAATTGCAGCTTGCCCTCCATCTCCTACTGCTGACAATCCTTCAGCTCTGCCATCTCCCACCTCCTGTCCCTCCTCCAGTCAGTAACTCTTCTTGCCTGTTCACTCAGTGCCAGCCCCTGTATGCCAGCTGTTGTACTCTACTACTGTACTTTTCAAGGTACTGTACTATAAGATTAAAAATGTTTTATTTTTTGTGTGTGTTTGTTTTTTATGTATTATTTGTGTGAAAAGTATTATAAATCTATTACAGTACAGTACTATATAGCTGATTGTGTTAGCTGGGTACCTAGACTAACTTTGTTGGACTTACAAACAAAATGGACTTATGAATGGGCTCTCGGAATGGTACTCATTCGTATGTAGGGGCCTTACTGTATATGGAATGGATAAGTAGCAAAGTCCTACTGTATGGCACAGAGAACTATGTTCAATATCCTATGATAAACCATAAAGGAAAAGAATATTTTTTAAAAAGTGTATATATATATATTGTATGTATAACTGAATCACTTTACTGTACAGCAAAAATTAACACAACACTGTAAATCAACTATACTTCGATTAAAACAAAAACAAAACGGTGTCTTCTGCAAGCACCCTTAGCAGTCAGCCTCACCAAAACAGAAGGACCCATGCAGCTCATGTAGGGCTCACACCTTACACACTAGAGTGACCAGGGTCCCCAACCCCTGGGCTGGGGACTGTTAGGAACCGGGCTGCAGAGCAGGAGGTGAGTACCGGGCAAACGAGCAAAGCTTCATCTGCCACTCCCCATCGCTCGCATTACCGCCTGAACCATCCCTCCCCCCTACCACACACGAAAAAATTATCTTCCAAGAAACCAGTCCCTGGTGCCAAAAAGGTTGGGAACCGCTGCCCTAGAGCATATAGCTCTAGTGACCAGAGAGGAGTGTGCTGCTGAGCCCCACAGAATGTCACCTACAAAAGGCCACTTCTCCAAAATCAGCCAACATAACTGACCTACCCAACACAGAAAAAAAAACACAGCAAAATCTGCAAAATGAGGAGACAGAGGAATGTGTTCCAAATAAAGGAACAAGACAAAGGACCCAGAAAAAGGACTCAGAAAAAGGACTAAACAAAGGGGAGATAAGCAAGCTACTCAGTAGAGTTCAAGGTAATAATCGTAAAGATGCTCAGTGAACACAGAATGGATGAACACAGTGAAAATTTTAACAGAGAGAAAATATAATGAAGAAAACAAAGGTAAAGAATACAATAACTGGGGACTTCCCTGGTGGCGCAGTGGTTAAGAATCCACCTGCGAATGCAGGGGACACAAGTTTGATCCCTGGTCTGGGAGGATCCCACATGCCACAGAGCAACCAGGCCTGTGAGCTACAACTACTGAGCCTGCGCTCTAGAGCCCAAGAGCCACAACTACTGAGCCTGCGTGCCACAACTACTGAAGACCGCACATCTAGAGCTGGTGCTCCACAACAAGAGAAGCCACCGCAACAAGAAGCCCATGCACCACAATGAAGAGTAGTACCCGCTCGCCACAACTAGAGGAAGCCTGCACGCAGCAACAAAGACCCAATGCAGCCAAAAATAAATAAATAAAATAAATTTGTAAAAAAAAGAACAACTGATAAAATCCAATATATACAAACAGCTCATAAAAATCAAAGAATATATATGTACACACACACACTCACAAACACACATACACACACAAACACAGGAATATTATTCCACCATAAAAAAGAATGAAATACTGCCATTTGCATCAACGTGGATGGACCTAGAGAATATTATGCATAGTGAAACAACTCAGACAGAAAGAGACAAATACTATATGACATTACTTACATATGGAATCTAAAAAATAATACAAATGAATGTATAAACAAAACAGAATGAGATTTAGACACAGAAAACAAACCTGTGGTTACCAAAGGGGAGAGGGAAGTGGGGTGGGACAAATTAGGGGTATGGGCTTAACAGATACAAACTACTATATACAAAATAGATAAGCAACAGTGATTTACTATACAGCACAGGAAAGTACACCCATTATCTTATAATAACCTATAATGGAATATAAACTGAAAAAATACTGAATCATTATGTTATACCTGAAATTAACACAACACTATTATAAATCAACTATACTTCAAAAAAAAAAGAATACAATAACTAAAATAGAAGGAATCAACAGTAGATTACATGATACAGAAGAATGCATCAGCAAACTGGAAGACAGAGTAGTGGAAATCACCATGTTCTAAATAGTTGGGACCTAGAGAAAAGCTGCAGGAATAGTTTTGCCTCCCCTCACCAATAAAGCCGAGGACTATTCTTTAAATAAAGTAAAAGATCTGCCCAAGAAGAGCTTCTAATGAAGTACTGGAATCAACAAGAGAAGCTGTGATAACTCCAGAGCTCACGATACCCATGCAGAGGTAGCAGGGAGGGGAGGGCAATCAGGATGGAATAGCACACAAAATCATTCTACTTATTTCTCATAATTCTTTTCTTCTTCCATTCATTTCTGTCTAATCTTTATTAAATCTTTCTGTTTTTTAGGGTTTATTTTTTTTTAATAATAATGCACAGCTTTTTACTTCTCAACCTTTCTTCATTTCTAACATAAGAATTTCAGGTTGTAAATTTCCCTGTAAGAATTCCTTTAGCCGCATACCACAGATTTTGATCATTCAATTCCAAATAGCTTTTTATTTGCATATTACAGTTCAACCAATAATTTATTTTAAATATTCTAATTTCCAAACTGTGAAGGTTTTTTAACTGACTGAATTTAACTTAGAGAACAAGGTTTGTATGAAATGAATTTTTCGAATTGCAAATTCATAAACATTCTCTACCTGTTTGAATATGTATATATGTTGTTGGTTCAGTGTTCCAAATACATATCCATTAGATCAAGTTTGTTGATAGTGTTCTTCAAACCTTCTCTATCCTCAACGACTGACAGAGATGTGTTAAAACTCACTAAAATGGTTGTTCTGTTCATTTCTCCTTGTAGTTACAGAAATTTTTGTTTTATGTTTCAAAGCTACCCTGTCAAGTACATCAGATTTAAAACAGTTATAGCTTCCCAGTGAACTGAATGTTTTATCAATATACGGTAGTCACCCTTATCTTAAGGAATGAGTTTTGCATTAAAATTATTCTAATCCTTACCACTTCCTTTTCTTGCTTTCTTTGAGACAATCTTTTGTGCTTTTCACATTCCATTTTGCCTTCTATTTAGGTTTAAAGTTATACACTATTATTTTAATGGTTATACTAAAAATGTTAACATACATATTTAAGTAAATTAATCAAAGTAAAGTTAATCATGAGGCTGCAAGGAAATTAATAGGTAAGCCAGTGACATAGATCTCCACATTATTCTTCCACAGACAAGGTTTTTTAACAGCCAGAATGAACGTTTGCTTTTTTTATCTCTACCATGTCATTATTTCCTCCATTCTATATTTTATTTGCATCTACTTTTCTCTTTCACCAAAAACTTCCACTAGTGTGGTTCTGTCTCTTGAATGGACCTTGGTCTGACTTCATAATCTTAAAAATCTTGTCAAAGAATGAGATTATTTTAAACTTTGCTGTTTTGTTCTCAAGTCTATTGACTCTACCCTTAACATTTTAAATTTCTTTCATGTTTGGGCTTACTGTATTGCTCTTTTCCAACTATCTGAGTTGAATGCATTTACTTTTAACCCTTCCTGTTTCCTGATAACTGTTTTTGTTATAATTCCCTCTTAGATAAAATCTAAAACAGAGTTTTTACTACCATTCTATTCTTAACATTTAGTTCCTTATATAATTTCTTTTGCAGCTCACACAGAGATTATATGAGCATTATGTAACTTAGTTTTCAGTTGTACCAGTTACTAAATTATTGACTTTCAGCTCCAAGACCATACTTCTAAACTTGGCTTTGTGATACTTGGGGCTGAGACTCTGCAAACTACACTTTGGCTCCATGGTAGGCTTTGCCAATGCTAGAGCAAAGCTCTAGAGAGAGACTGCAGATGAAGGGGAGAGAAGGGACTAACTCTTTATTTCTGTGGGCTTCCTGTCTGTCTGCTATTCCTGTGACCACCACTCTAGCAACCCCTAAGAGACATCAGCACCAACCCACCAGTGCCACATTCTCAGAGGTCTGAGCCAGCCTTCAAAATATCAGGCAGTTCTTCAGAGGTCTGAGTTCTAGATTTTAGAAATCCCAACCTCTTTCCTTTGTTTCCCCAGCCTTATGGGTGACAGTAGCTTCTCAGTAATTTTATAATTTGTTATGAATTCTTTACAGTAAATTCTCTCTACAAAAATGAGTGGTAGAGGTTCTATCTCCTAACTGGATCATGACACAAATAACAATCCTATGGAATTTTTAAGAAATATCCTTTTTTCCCATTATAATGCAGACTGAGGGTTTTTTTAAAAATAAATTTATTTTATTTATTTATTTATTTATATTTTTGGCTGCGTTGGGTCTTCACTGCTGCACGCAGGACTTTCCCTAGTTGTGGCAAGCGGGGGCTACTCTTTGTTGCGGTGCACGGCCTTCTCATTGCAGTGGTTTCTCTTGTTGCGGAGACAGGCTCTAGGTGTGTGGGCTTCAGTACCTGTGGCTCGCGGGCTCTAGAGCGCAGGCTCAGTAGTTGTAGCACACAGGCTTAGCTGCTCTGGGGCATGTGGGATCTTCCCGGACCAGGGATCGAACCCGTGTCCCCTGCATTGGCAGGAGGATTCTTAACCACTGTGCCACCAGGGAAGTCCCCCAGACTGAGGTTTTTATAAGTGAGAGCAAAACTACCCAAACATTTTAAGAGGCTAATATAACCTTGACTCCAAAACCAAATATGAACAAGAAAAAATGCATTTTACTTACAGACATGGGACAAAAGTTCTAAATAAAATATTAGCTGACTAAATCTAACAGTGCATTAAAAATTAGATTTCACAATCAAATAGAGTTTATCTCAGAAATGAAAGGCCAGTTCATCAAAAAACCTAACTCACCACATTATTGAGATTATATAATTATTTTTACTAATGCAGAAAAAATATTTGATAAGATTCAACATCCATTTATAATGATAAAAATAATGCAAAATACTCTTAGCAAAGTGTACTTAAGACTACATTCCAGAAATCTTTAGCAAATATTACACTTGATGAAAAAACTTTATATGCAGTCTCTTCAAAACTGTCAACAAGACAAGGACGCCACTATCACTACTACTGGATAATTCAATTGTAGAGTCCCTGGCAATTAAGAATAGAAAAAATGAGAAAGAGCCAAAAGGATGGAAAGAAATAAAACTGCCATTATTTGCATATGACAATCATTTACCCAGAAAAGCCAAAAAAAAAAAAAAACTATTAGAATTATAAGAGATAAGCAAGGTAGACAACCTGCAAAAAATAATCAATATAAGCTTTTTCCACACCAAGAAAAGCAATTTTAAAATATAGTAAGAAAAAAAGATACCATTCACAACAATGACAAAAATAATAAAGTATATAGGAATTTTCCTAACCAAAAATGTAACACCCCTATGGAGACAATTCTAATAAAGAGGAAAATATGAACACAAGGGAGACATCCCATGTTCTTGAATGGGATGACAATACAACAAAAACATCAATTATATTCAAAATAATCTATGTATTGTAAATGTGACAACAGTCAAAATGTCAGTTGTATATTTTTGCTAAATTAGAACAAACTTTCCCTAAAAATATACTGTGGAATAAAGGTCTATACATAACTAGCTCAACAGTAATGCAAATAAATAAGATTTACTTTACTGGATATTAAGATATAATTAATAGTATTAAAAATGTGTTTAAAAGTTATAAGACTAGACAGACCACACTAGGACAGAATAGAGTTCAGAGATAATCCATACATGTATAATATTAATATCTGATAAGTTTACGATAATATATCATAAGTCAATGAGGAAAGGACAGGCTATTTAGTAGCTGGTAAATGAATAATAGGAAAATTGGCTCATTGTGTAGATCCCTAGCACTGGGTCTCTAATGATCTTTTCTGGTAGACAACATTGCATACATGTTGTCACACTTCATTGCTGGAGGATTTTTAAAATGTCCTGTGTGACTCCACAGGGAGAGGACTCTTGGAAGCTTATGCCTATTTTTTTTCCACACTTTGCGCTATGTGCCTTGGGCTGCTTCTGCTTGGTATCATTTCACTGAAATAAATCAAGGCCATGAATACAACTATATGCTGAGTCCTGTGATGACTCCTAGTGGGGCAACAAACTTAGTGGTTTGTTACAGGGACCACCAAATATGTAGACAAATATAAATGAATAATAATTGAATAAAACACTAATAATAGTGTTTTTGCAGTAAAGAGAATCAAAGTGTTCCCAAACTGTTTGCACTTTTCTTGCATTAGTCTCTAGTAAGCCAAGGAGACATATTGTAGTATGAAAGATAAATACTAAAAGATGAGTAAAATACATAACTAAAAAGATAACCAGAAGATGAGGAAGTAACAAAAATACTTGACTATTCCAAGAGAAGACAGTAAAAAAGATGAAAAAAACATACATGTGGGACAAAGAGAAGGTAAACTAAACCTAAGTATTTAAGATATTACCCTAAATATAAACGTATCATGTACTTGAATTAAAAGATTGACAGCATCAGATAGATGAAAAAAATAAAACCCAAATTTGTGCTGTTTACAAGAGTCATATTCTGAAATATAAAAATACAGAAAGGTTGAAAGTAAAATAGAAAAAGGATACCATGCATATAAAAGGAAAATAGTGCATCTATATCTACTATCAAATAGACTTTAAGAGGTATTACTAGACATTTCAGGATGATAAAAGGGTCCATTCACCAAGAATACATAAAATTCTAATACATGCCTAGTAACAAAGGCTCAAAGTATAAACAGCAAAATTAAGCAGAACTAAAAGGAGAAACAGACAAATTTGCAGCCTCACTTGCAGATTTTAACACACTTCCCTCGGTAACAAAAACAAACAAACAAAATATATATATGTAGAAGTTATAAAAACAAAATTAACTCACCTATCTTAATTGGCATATATACAAAACAATAAATATCCAAAATAGTAAAATATCCATGCTTTCAAGAGTACCTGGAAGGAGTACCAAAACTGACCACAGGGTGGGACACAAAGCAACTCTCCACAAATTTCAAGGATTGAAATCATAATATTTATGTTCTCTGATTACATGAGACTTAATAGCAAAATCAGTAACAAAAAGATACCAAAAATACAAATATTTGGAAGTTAACCAATACATTTCAAAAAAAAAAAACCAATGAAAATTGTTAAGTTTTTCAACTGAATAATAATGAAAATATAACATGAAAATTTGTGGGATGCTACTAAAGCTGTACTTAAAGGGACAATGACAGGCATAATGCACATATTAGGGAAGAATAAAGGGTGAAAGTCAATGAGGTGCTCATCTTATAAAACAAAGAATAAAATAAACCAAAAACAAATAAACAAAACAAAACAGTGGGAAGGAAATAATGAAGATAGGAACAGAAATTAATGAAATGGAAAACTAATATGCAATTAAAAAAACAAATCAATAAAGCCAAAGGTTTATTTTCTGAAAAGGCTAATAGAGATAAATCTCTGGCAAGACGAATCAAGGAAATGTGAGAAAAGACACACATTACCAATATCAGGAAGCAAAAATGACTACTGAATGGTCTACACTACAGAACCCACAGGCCATTGAAAAGATAATAAGAGGGTATCAGGAATAACCTTATACCAAATAACTCAAAAATTTAGATGAAATGAACCAATTTCTAGGAGGGAAAAAAAGCTTATCAAAACAAAGTACATAACTGAATATTCCAATAGCTATTAAATACATTATGTAATTAAAACCTTTCCAAAAAGAAAATTCTAAACGTAGATGGCTTCATTGGTTAATGTTACAAAGTAGTTAAGTATGAATATAACACTAAGCTTACAAAAACTCTTGCAGAGAAAAAAAGAGGCCAGGATAATTCCCAACTTGATTCATGAGGCCAGCATAACCCTGCTCCTCAAATCTTAAAAGGACATTACAAGAAAACTGCAGACTGATATCTCTCCTGAACATAGGTGCAAATATCCTAAACAAAACATCAGCAAAAATATCAATATGTAAATAAAGGATTATACATCATGACAAGATGGCTATATTCCAAGAATGTAAAGTTAGCTTACCATTTGAAAATCAGTCAACATCATGTTCCACATTAATAGAATAAAGAAGAGAATATGATTATCTCAATAGACCCAGAAAAGGAATGTCATAAAAATCAGTATCATTAATTATAAAAACTAGGAACAGATGGAAATTTTGTTACTCTATCATATTAGCTACAAAAAAACAAAGAGCAAATATAATTCTTAATAGTAAAAGGTTAAAAATTTTCTCCCTAGGATCAAGAATGAGATAAGGATAAGTACTGTTATCACTTCTATTAAATACTATGTTAAAGATCCTAACCACTACAACAAGGCAAGAAAAAGAAGTGTAGAGGTTAAAAGGAATGAAAACTGTCATCTGCAAATTGTATACACAAAAAACTTTAACATGACTACATACATAAAAACTCAACCAATTTCCATACACACTATTAAAATTAATATGTGAATTTAGCAAGGTAGGTAGACACAAAGTCAATACATAAGAGTTTAGTTTTTCCAGATACCAACAAACACAATTAAAGTGAAACTTTACAAGATGCCATTTATAACTGCATTAAAAAAAAACTTAGAGGGCTTCCCTGGTGGTGCAGTGGTTGAGAGTCCGCCTGCCAATGCAGGGAACATGGGTTCGTATCCCAGTCTGGGAAGATCCCACATGCCGCAGAGCGGCTGGGCCCGGGAGCATGGCCACTGAGCCTGCGCGTCTGGAGCCTGTGCTCCACAACAAGAGAGGCCGCGATAGAGAGAGGCCCGCGCACCGCGATGAAGAGTGGCCCCCACTTGCCACAACTAGAGAAAGCCCTCACACAGAAACGAAGACCCAACACAGCAAAAATAAATTAATTAATTAATAAACTCCTACCCCCAACACCTTAAAAAAAAATTTTAAAAAAACCTTAGAATTTAAAAATAACTGCATTAAAAAAATACCTTAGAATAAATCTAATGAACATTATGCAAGACTTCTTCACTTAAAACTATAAAACTCTGAGAGAAATTAAAGACCTAAAATAAATGAAGGGATCTACCACATGGTAGATAACTTGTAGATATTAACTTTCTAATTCTCCCTAAATTGATCAAGAGATTTAATAATTCCAATCTAAATTCAATTTTGTTTTGCCTTGGAAGGGAGGGAGTCTAGCAAGCTGATTTTTAAAGTTCTAAGCAAATGCAAAGGCCCAAGAATAGTCAAGACAAGCTTGAGGAAGAAGAAAAAAGGTGCACTTACCCTCCAGAAATTTAAGTCTTTTCAGAAGGCTTCAGTGATTAAAGATATTTCAGTATTTTGTACAAGGATAAAGAGATCAATGAAACAGAACAGAGAATTCAGAACAAACCCAAACTCTTGATTTATGACAAAGGTTAGTTAACACTGCAGAGCAAGAAGAATGGTCATTTCATTAACTAGTGCTGGTACAACTAATTATCTACATGGAAAAAAGTGAAATAATTATAGATAGTAATGTAAAAGGAAAGATAATAAAGCATCTTTAAATGAAAGAAGATAATATAAAATAAAATATTCACAATTGTGGAATTTACACAGATTTCTTAAACATGATAAAAAAAAATCACTATCCGTAAAGAAAAATGTTGATAACTTGGTTCATTATATTTATATGTTATAATAAATGTATATGGTTAAAAACTTCTATTCCTCAAAGACACTGTAAAGAGAGTAATTATTTTTTTAAAAGCAACACAATAGAAAAATTGAACAGATATCTGAATAGGCACGTCACGAAGGAGGATATCTAAATGGGCAATACATATATAAAAAAGTATTCAACTCAGTCTTCAGAGAAATAAAAACACAATGAAATACTGTTAAAAACCCACCAAATTCTGGCAAGAATGAGAAGAACTGGAATTTTCACACATTACTAGTGGAAGAGGAAATTGAAGCAATCACCACAGAAAACGTTTGGCAGTATTTACTAACAACAACACACACACATATTCTATAACCTGATAATTCTACCCCTAGATATAAAGCAAACAGAAATGTGGACATCTGTGCACCAAAAACAAAATGTGCAAGAATACTGATGGCATCATTACTCACAATATTTATACAATAAAATATAACAATAAAAATGAACTAATGCTACAACTGAATAAAATGATGAAGCTCTCAAACCATAATATGAGAGAAAGAAGACAGCACAAAACAGGCTGAACTAATGTATGGTGTTAGAAGCCAGAAAGAGTGGTTGCCTTTTGTGCTGAGATGAAGAGTAGTGGCTGGGAGAGAACCTGATGGAAGTTCTAGGGCACTAGTAATGCTTTATATATATAATGCTTTTTATCTGGTTATATATACTTTGGAAAAGGCATGGATCTTATAGTTTTTACACTTTTCTATACATGTTATATTTCAGAAAGAAGTTTATTAAAAAACAGAATACATAAAAAATGAAGTGAAAGGGAAAAAACCTATAAACAAAGCCACTATAAACAAGGGAGAAAAGAACAGGACTTGAGGAGAGACAAGAGCATTCCCTATGTTAATGAATCTGCAAGTATTTTTTACAGAATAGTTCTCAATGAGAGAATCACTATTCTGTACCTGTGTTACTTACTTGCCAATTCAGTACAATTCATATTAAAGCAAAGCAAATAGTAAAATAAAATATCATGTCATGAAGCCACTGAGAAGAGATATTCATTGACTATAAGTTACTCTTTCACAGGTACTCTTCTTCAATATTAGTTCTATTCATTCATTCAAAATATTCACTTAGAAATTCCTAGACATAGTTAATTCATTCAACAATGTACTGAGGTCTTTTTCTAGAGTACAAAAGAGCAAGAAGGCAGATAAACCTCTCATAGTGCTAACAGTCTATTAGAGAAGACATATGATAACAAGTTATTATTATATACTGTGCCAAGTATTATGACATGGAAAGAACAAAGTGGCACAAAAACACATGTCAGGGACATCTAACTCAGTTTAGTAGGATTAGTGACAGTTTAGAGTCAGATAACCCTCACAGAAATCATTTAGTATATTCCTTTATTTCACAAATGAAGAGAGACTAAAACATGTATACAAGCTAAATTAGTTAGACCTGAAAAATGAGTTGATGTTAAACTGCTAATATGGGAATTGAGGCCAAAGAGGCAGCAGAGTATTCAAGGCAGAGGGAACAGCATATATAAAGGCCTAGGGGGGCTTCCCTGGTAACGCAGTGGTTGAGAGTCCGCCTGCCAATGCAGGGAACGCAGGTTCGTGCCCCGGTCCAGGAAGATCCCACGTGCCGCGGAGCGGCTGGGCCCGTGAGCGATGGCCGCTGAGCCTGCACGTCCGGAGCCTGTGCTCCGCAACGGGAGAGGCCACAACAGTTAGAGGCCCGCGTACCGCAAAAAAAAAAAAAAAGGCCTAGGGACAAGAATGAGCATAACACTTCAGAGATGATGCATCCCTGAAGAACAGTAAAAGACAAAATCTCTGTCCTTAAAGAGTTCACACTTAGAAATATGAAAGAACATGTTTTAAATAAACCTAAATCCATCTCTATTCATTTGTTTGTAGATAATGTGAGAAGATGAAGTATGGCAGACTGTCAGAAAGGGAAAAAGAAAATAAGGAAGATTAGAGATTTGCAAACGCTGTAAAAACATAACAAGGATACTGGAAATTCCTACCAGAGCCCTTCAGATTCTTTCTCAGTATGAGGTTCTATGATTCTAGACGCTGTACAGATGTACTGTATTTTATACAAATGCTATTCTTGAAAATAACATAAGTTGAAACAGAATTTATATGAATTAAATGTATATCAGAGCTTATAAAGTTAAAGATCCTTGGAGCTATCATATTAATGCAAACAACCCTCCATGGTCCTAGATCTGCCACTAGCTCAGATGTCACTTGACATATAAAACTTAGCTCCTCTGGCCATCAGTTATGTCATTTATTAAATGGAAAGACTAAAATATATCAGTATTTTCTCTAAATTATTTTCAGCTTTATTTTTTTATTTTTTTTTTGGAAAAGGTAGTCTTTTTTTTTTTTTTTGCCAAGGGCTCGGGGGAGAGGGAATAGGGAGTTATAATTAAATGAGTTTTTTTTTTTTTTTTGTGGTATGCGGGCCTCTCACTGTTGTGGCCTCTCCCATTGCGGAGCACAGGCTCTGGACGCGCAGGCTCAGCGGCCATGGCTCACGGGCCTAGCCGCTCCGCGGCATGTGGGATCTTCCCAGAGCGGGGCACGAACCTGCGTCCCCTGCATCGGCAGGCGGACTCTTAATCACTGCGCCACCAGGGAAGCCCAAGGTAGTCTTTTTAATAACTGCTTTTGTCACCAGGTTAAGCCATGCTGTTACAAAGTAGTTAGAAATTTCTGAAAGGATATTATTGTTAAAAAAAGAAAACTCGGGCTTCCCTGGTGGCTCAGGGGTTGAGAATCTGCCTGCCGATGCAGGGGACACGGGTTCGTGCCCCGGTCCGGGAGGATCCCACATGCCGCAGAGCGGCTGGGCCCGTAAGCCATGGCCGCTGAGCCTGCGCTCCGCAACGGGAGAGGCCACAACAGTGACAGGCCCGCGTACCGCAAAAAAATAAAAAAAAAAAGATAAGCTCATTCTTACATAAATAATATCTAGTACTTCACTGGGACACGACTGTTCAAAAGGCCCTGGCCAAAAACTCCCAAACCAAACAACCCCAGGTTGTTTCCAGCCCATTGGGAATGAAGCCGTGTGCAGAAAATTCTATGATGCTAAGCTTAAATTATTGGACATCACCATTCCTCAGGAGGCCATACTAGAATCTATGGCAAGAAATTAAATTTTTAAAAATACACATATTTTTATAAACCAGAAGTAAACAACTAGAGGAGCAAACGGACACATGTACATCATCAAGGAATACAGCTTAGGGCAAGCAATCTATAACATTTCCTTTCATTACTAAGTTTAGTTTTTAAAATGTAAACAAAAACAGAAGCAATACAACTATGTTAAGAAACACAGCTTTGAAACAAAAAACAGGTGTAGCTAATTAAATGTGTCATTTTGCTTTCATTATTTTATGTTCTAATGATCTCAAAAGTTTTGAAATGGGAAACAAGTTGCAACTAAGAGAACAAAAGGCAAAATGCCCCAGGCAAGCCTAATGCCAACACATTCTTTCCGGTATATGACATGTTCTCCTCAAGCCCCACATCACTATCCAGATATAATCACTTCTAGACAAGAGCAATTACTCTAAATTCGTGCTCTTCAAGACCATCTGCTCCATATTCAATCAACAAACATCTTGCTCCATGCATATGGCATCCTACAATTTTATACTTAATGCTTGCTAAATAATGATGTTATTTTTTGAGCATGCAATTAAGTTCCTTCCTTAGAAACTAAAATTCATCACAGGAGTAATAATGTTTTTTAGAATTATTATCTACCCTACAGACAATTATATAAAGAAGTAACATGAAACATGGGCATCTGGATCTCAGATTTGAATTGTAAAAGATAGGCATCAAATTTCTGAATAGTATATTCAGGCAAATGAAGACTGAAAGCAACTATAAAAATCTAAGTCTCTCTTTTTAAAATATACTTTCCTCAAAATATCAGAATTCCAGAAATGTTTTATCTGGAGTCTTTACTCTCCCTCAACTCAGTATTAAGTATAGACAAGGTGATAAGTATTACTTGCTTTATCACTGGGAGAGTTCCATTTCTCACTCCTTATTCATAGAAAAGAAATTAAACAGAATACTCTCAAAGAGGGTATTGTGGTTCTTGCGTTATTTATATTACAAATGATTGGTATAACTTAGACTGACTGCAGAAGCCAGGTCTATTACGAATCCCCTATCACTTTTAAAAATTGCTTTTTAAAGTAACAGCACTATGGAAAGCAACCTGGTCTCAAGACCTGAATCTTGGGCCAAGACTTCACTAACTGCTTGAGCTTGGATGGATCACACAGTCTGTACTCATCTGTGAAATAAGGGAATATACTAAATGATCTCTGATAGGATCTTCTAGTTCTAAAACGACAGAATTAATCCACTTCACCAGTCCCAGGTTTTAACAAACTTTCCTAAAAATACAGCTTATAGTTTCAAATTTTTAATATCAAATTATTTATTACCTGGCTTACCAACCCTATTAAAATGCAGAGCTAGGGGCTTCCCTGGTAGCGCAGTGGTTGAGAGTCCGCCTGCCAATGCAGGGGACACGGGTTCGTGCCCCGGTCCGAGAGGATCCCACATGCCGCGGAGCGGCTGGGCCCGTGAGTCATGGCCGCTGAGCCTGCGCATCCGGAGCCTGTGCTCCGCAACGGGAGAGGCCACAACAGTGAGAGGCCCTTATACCGCAAAAAAAAAAAGTAGAGTTAGGAACAAAAAGGATAGTTTGCTTATAGCACAATTCTTATGCCAACAGAGGTTGAAGATCTATGGCTTTGTGGACTAGAGCAAGGTCCAGGTAAGAGGAGAGGAACCAGGAAAATAATGAAGGAATATAGTCTGATATGATTTTGACTTGGGGTGGGGGGGGCAGCAGGCCAACTATATTTGTCCCTTATTTTGGAAGGTACAAAAACTCTAAATAACACACCATTATAACTGAAAAAATAATTCACAGTCACTATCTCTGTTCCTTCAACTTTCAATCACCCCTCAATTTATTGCAATCTACTAGAACTACTCTCTTCCAAGGCCCTCATGACCACCCAAGTACTAAGCACTTGATGTCACTGTGGTCTCTATACTGTCAATCCTGGCCCCACCATTTATTTCCTGTGTGATCTTGGTGAAGTTCCATAACCACTCTGACCTAAGTTTCTTCACCTATAAAATGAAGATAACCATATAAGGAATGCTGTAAGAAATCATTAACACGTGTGAAGGCACTTCAAACAATGGATGACACCTTGTAAGTACTCAATTAGTTGGTAACTAATAATATATTATTTCTAATTACTTCCTCCCTGAATCTTCCCTCATTTGAGTCACCATTTTTGGGGGGTTCTCTTCCCACCTCTCTAGCCACTCCTCGGTCTTCTATACCAGATTTTTCCTAACAATTCAACCTCTGAATGGTGGTATTCCCCAGGATCCCTTCTTTCCTCAGCAGGCTAAAACCTCCCTGATCCTTCGCAAATACAACACAACATATTATAATTTTACCTGTTACACTGCTGCACTTCTCTGTGCATCCTGAGCTCTAAGAGGAGAAAGTCCAAGTCTCTCTTATTCACTGAGGTAGTCCCAGCACCAAGTGCAGTGCCTGGCTCAATAAATGAACGAACAAATAAACTCTGTTCATTCTCTCTAAGTGACTTCATTCATTTCAATGGCTTCAGTCATAATCTAACTGGTGACAACTCACTAAAACACCGATCTAACCAAGACTCTCATCTCCAAAACCTGCAATTCAAAATCCTGCAGCTTAGACAATGTAAACAATAAAAAGGGTTAGAAGGTGGAGGATAGAGTGGGCAGGAAGAAGACATCGCAACAGTCTAGACAAGAGCAATGAAAAACAGTTAAAATTTTTTTTTAAGCTGAAACTCTGAATAAATTTTGAAAATAGAGCTGACAGGATTTGATAAAGAGTAACAAAAAAAGGAATCAAGAATAACTCTTAGAAGTAACTTTTTTTTAGAAAGACTAATTTTTTTTTTTTTTAATTAGAAAGAAAACCTTTCCTTAGGTTTTCTACTTTTATAGCCTTGGCAAGGCAACTCAGAAAATTTTCCACTAGTGAAGCAAATAGGATATATCACTTAGAGCTTAAACAGAATCAAAACTACCACGTGTTTTTCTGAAACAAACCACTCACCTCCAGTCATTTCAAATGAACAGCAGAACTAATATTAAGATACCCAATTAACTGACCAAAAAAAATTCTACTTCTCATATAATATCCATAATGTTAATGCAGTAGGAAAAATCCTAACATCACAAATATAACTATCACTATATTTCAGAATTACAAAACAGAGGGGAAAATTCATTGTTTTATGAGATATTATATTGCATAATTACTGCCTATTTATCCACCTACAATAATGAATAAAGATATGATCCCTTATAAAATGCATTAATTAGAGGATAATCATGATACATACATCAATTTAATTTTGTTGCTCTACTGCAGGGCTACAGTGGACTCACATGTGGGACGACGTGGGTAGGGGAGGGAAGAGACTGTAACTCTATGTATGACAAGAGAGCAAGAAAATCTGTCAGGGAAGCACCCCCAAAATAAGCCATATCTATTTCTAGTGTGCATATTTCTATTGATGAGCAAGACTTTTACCGATCCAGATTCAGTAAAGTCACTACTCTAGCAAGGTAAAGGATTCCGCTAGACTTCCCTGATACCACTTGTACTAGAGTAACCAAATACTCCATAAAATCAGGAATACTGTCAAAATTCAAATAAGCATCTACCAGAGAAGTGCATAAATACACATAAAATATGAAAAAATTTTTTTTAAAAAAGAGAAAGTGACACTTACCAAGGGCCTGTATAAACCATGAACACTGCTGTCAGCCTATACTTCTAAACCTCATAAGAACTCTTTTTAAAATGTTATACAAAAATAAAAAGTTATCCCTATTTAGCAGATGAGGAAAGAGTTCAAGAGGTTAAATGGCTTGCCCAGTGACTCCCAGCTGATAAGGGGTAGTGCTAGCATTTGAAACTAGAGCTCACCATAAGCTTTCCACAAAACCCTACTATTTCCCTGCAGCTTATTTAAAAATATTGAATTTTTAAAGAATCAACATTTTAATTCTAACTTAGAAAATAACATTGGCAGAATTCAAAAATGGTGGAAAATGTTAGAAAAAGAACCGTTCTTAAGAACTGGACTGTACATAGGAGATCCTCCATAAATTCCTATTCATATAAGCTAGTGAAGGGTGGGAGGGAGGACTAACAGCTATAAATATCTGAGAACCCTGCTGCAAGACAGATAACATTTTCCATTTCACAAGAAGTTATGTTATAATAATTAGATTCAGTATTTTTACTAGACCTACGTAAGTGTAATAATGACAAAATCATTGTTTAAATAAGAGTTTTAATTCTTCCTGTTCTGTGATGGTATCTTATCAAGGCCCAAGCATTTGGTATGAACATGTTGAAATGATGTGTAATCAACAAGGATGCTAAAGATAAATTCTTAGAGATGTGAAGCAAATGCTTCGTTCCACTGTTAACAAAATGATCGAGTCCTCTTCTTGAAGAAATCAAGCTCTATTTATATTCACTCTCCTGAAATGGCACAGGCAGCCTTAGAAGGATAAGTTTATAATAAATCCCTGCATTTGGAAAACAATGTTGCTAAGCATCTTCTAACATTCAGCAGAGTTTATATAACTCATGTCTCCACTGCATAATTAACATTTCATGTTTTCTAAAAAAGTGTGGTATGCTTATCTATGTTGTTAATTTAAAACATTATAAATTTTGAGGGAATTAATAAAAGGCTATGCAACTAATTAATTAGAAAGGCAGCCTAATCCCAGGAGGGATAAAAACATAGACATTAAATGTCAGGATGTGTCAGAGCTGAGCTTATAAACAGCTTGTCTGCTTGAGATAAAACATTTCAAAATGCAGCTGCTCTTTGCTTAAAAAGGTGAGCTACAAAACATTAGGCTTTTGGACAAGTCACGACTTATCAAACCACACTCTAGCTCAAAAATTAATTATAAAGAAAACATAACATTTGAAAATCAGTTTCACACCCAACCCTCAGCATTAAACATTATATCTGCTCAGATAATAAGAGATCCAATTGTTGAAAGCAATACTACAGTAGTATTTCCAACTTTTTTATTTGTTATGGAGACAAAGTTTAAAAATACGGAAAATATTCAGTAACACTAGAATAAAAGATTAGAAAAGTTGAGAGCAATCACATTGCAAAAGACACAGCATCACCCTTACAGTCTCTGGAATAGATTGCAAACCTTTGGTCCTCTGGAAAAGCATGCACAAACATATATACTACAACGATTTTGATCTTCTGTATTAATAACCCACAAACAATAACCTTAAGATTAACAAAACAATCAGTAACATAGCTCATTTAGGTTTTATGAAATTCTGAATCACTTCAATGTATGTAATTACTAGACACCTGTGCACCATTTTATTAAAAATGGCAGAGCCTCCCCAACTAGAAGCCAGTCCAGGAAAAAGGAAAACCAACAGACAGCCAACACACCAAAAGCTCAAAGAACATACATGTCCACGAATCATAAGCAAGCAAGTGTTCTAAGAAAAACATATGCCTACATTCTTACTTGTATTCTTAAGTGTTAATCCTTAACTATTTCCTTAATTGTGGCTTTCTATCTTTCAGAGTTATTTTTCATTTTAAAGTTTTATTCAGAACCATTATATATACCTGCAAGACAAACTTGGACACTCATTTTCTCCTACAGAGACTAAAATGATACAGTAGTTTAGAATAGTTATAATATTACTATCACATAAAAACTCTAGGAAGAAACTCAACACTATCAGTGAGAGAGTCAGAATTACATTACCTAAACTTAATGCAGTTATTTAAATCAGTTACAGAAAATCTCCAAAAATCGGAGAGCTGGCTGGCCTAGATCAGTGGTTCTCAAAGTGTAGCCCTTGGACCAGCAGCACTGATTATCACCTGTAACTTGACAGAAATGCAAATTCTTGTACCCCAGCTGGACCTACTAAACCAGTAGCATGCAGCCCAGAATTGTGTTTTAACAAGCTCTACAAGTGATTCTTATACAGGTTTAACACAGGAGAACCACTGGCCTAAATTAATGATACATTTCCTGTTCATAGGGAAGTACAAGACTGGCTACTTCAAATCACTTGGAAAACATTATAAATACTGATTCTAGTTCCCCACCTTCTTTATTCAATTAAGTATGGAAAGTGAGAGAGAGAGAGAGAGAGAGAGAGAGAGAGTGTGTGCGTGCACCTGCATGGGAGTGTGCATGGCTTCCCAGGTGAACCTGAGGCATAATGAGGTTTTAAGAACAAATGACCTGGGAATTCCCTGGTGGTCCAGTGGTTAAGAATCGCCAGAGCCCAGGTGCTGTAGAGCCCGTGCACCACAAGGAAGATCCTGTGTGATTCAACTAAGACCCAACACAGCCAAAAATAAATATTTAAAAAATTAAAAAACAAAAACAGGGGTTCCTACCTTTAAAAAAAAAAAGAACCAGTGACCTATGTCAGTGGCTCTCAAAGTGTGGTCCCCACACCAGCAGCATCAGCATCAGCTGGGAACATATTAGGAATTCACAGGTACCAGCCCAGACCTACTGAATCAGAAACTCTGGGAATAGGGCACAGCCAGCCATCTATAGTTTACTAAGTTCTTCAGGTGATTCTGATGCACAATAAAGTCTGAGAACCTCAACTCCAAGTGATCTGTCTGGAATCGAGAACATGTGAAATGAATTTGAATTCTGCAGAAAAGAATAAATAAGAGACAGAATTAAATTGTGTACTCAGGAATACATCTCTTGGAGCTGGAGTCTCTCACTTTCCTCACAAATTTGGAGGTCAAGGTGCCTTATTTCCCAGATAAGCCAGTGGGAATTCTCAAGCTGTCCACTTATACACAGCACAACTGTTGAACAATGAAAATGACTCCTAAAAAGCACTGGTTTTAAGCAAGATGTATTTAAAGTCCACAGTCAGAGCCATAGCTGAGAAATCTTGTCAGTGGGAAGACAAAAATTGACTGGAAATGTTCAAAAAAATAGCAGTAGTTATTTAAGGCACCACAGAACACTACCTTGTCTACTGCTACCTATAAAGGTAGCAATAACCACTTGGAGTTGTTTCCTTAGCACAGAGCAGGGATTTCTAAAGGCAAGAAAGGACAGGAGGAGATGAAGCTCAACAGAGGTTTAAAGACAAAACTAAACTCAACTCTGAAGTGAATAAATATTTTTATTACTCTACCAAGAGGAGTGGAGTGGTAATTACATCTCATTATGTCTCCCAGTTTTCACATACATTTCTCAAAAACGTACTGAGCATACTGCTTCTAAATATTAAAATTTTACCATGACTCTTTTTGTAAAAAATATGATTCTAACTTTGTGTGTAATTCTAAGGTCAGTGTAATAATTGTGACTGCTTCTACTTGTCCAAGGACACTTACTATGTTAAAGAAAAAAGGGGGGGGGCACAGCAGTTCAAACTTCCCTAGGCAGTCATTTTAAAAGACTAAGAGCCATTCAACTTTTCCCCTAATAACTCCTCTAAATTTGAATTTAGTTAGAAGGCAACATTAAATGTTCGATTCTTTTTACCTAGAACTAGGAGAATACGTAGTTCAAATTTACTGTATAGCTGAGTTTTTTCTTCCTATGCTCAATGCACACATTAGGGGTGCCCTTGTATATTCAGTAAGTGAGATATGCCCATTCTATAGCATTTGGAGCAAAATTCTACTATTTTTAATGCTTATAGAGTTTGAGTTGTTTTATCTTTCCTTCTGAGTCACACTATTAACCAAATGTATAAGTTAATCAAGTCCTGAGTCAGACTGTTTCAATGAGAAAATGCAGTTAACTTCACAATAAGCATTAGTCTGCTTTGTAGCATTATTTCTAAGAACACTGTGGGAGAAAGCCCTAACAACCTAAGTTTAAATCATTCAGACAAACAGGCACAAAAGAGAAGACAATGAAGAGTGGAAAAGCCAGGTGTATGAAAGTAGCTAATGAGGCCGGGCCAGGTTTAGTGCCTAACTTGGGTACTTCCTTGTTATGTTCTAGTTCATCCTATCCTTCTTCCCTGCCCCCCTTCCTTTCGTCCCTTCTTTTTTTCCATTTATTTCTTCTTCTCCCTTATATCCAAGGAATGTCATATGTACAAAGGCACTTAAGTATCATCTACCACAACCCCCTCAATTTACAAATGGAAAAAACTAAGGCTCAGATAAGGCAAAGAACTTGCCCAAGACCCCAAGACTGATTTTAAAGGTATTTTCTACTCAAAATCCATTTTCTACTATACACCCCTGCCTCTTTAGAAAAATCTCTTGCAAAAATTCTAGCACACTGTTCTTAAGCTTTATTCTGCTATATAAAGTTAGAGAACACCACTGCATAACACAACATACACTAGTATTTAAGACAGTATACACAAAACTACATATTTTCCCTACTGGACACTTTAATTTTAAGACTAATCTTTTTAAAACTTACCTTCTCAAAATCTGATTCATTGCTAGATTAGGGGAAACAGAAGATCAGTTAAATACCTGAAAATCTGAAATTATTAAGTCATATTAACAGCAGTTAATATTTATTTACTGCTTGTATATGCCAAGTACATCCTTTTTTTAAGTGTATAGTTTTATGTGTATATTTTTATTTTTAGGAAGAGGGATTAAGAGTGATTCTTATTTCATTTTTATAGTTTTCTGAATCATCCAGATTTTTTTCATAAAACATATATATTTTATGATTAGAAAAAATTTAGCTATTTCCATTAGGAAATAAGTGAGATATAAATTATCAGTTTGTAAATAAACCAGTTATTAAATCCATCAGTACAGAGTCACTACAGCAAATCACTCTCACCTGCTTCATTACACAAGGCTTTCAAGTCTGCTCCAACATATCCATGAGCATTATTTGCCAGCTGTAGCAGTTCAGCTTCAGTGAGCAAATGGGGCACCCTTCGAAGCAGTTTCTGGAGGATATCTAGCCGGTCTTGTGCATTCGGAACTCCAATCTCAATTTCTTTATCAAACCGTCCAGGTCTTCGGAGTGCAGCATCCAAAGCATGGGGACGATTTGTGGCCCCAAGAACCAACACCTGTCCTTCACTTCCCTCCTAACAAAACAAAATTAAAAGATATTACAGGGGCTTCCCTGGTGGCGCAGTGGTTGAGAGTCCACCTGCCCATGCAGGGGACACGGGTTCGTGCCCCGGTCCGGGAGGATCCCACATGCCACGGAGCGGCTGGGCCCGTGAGCCATGGCCACTGAGCCTGTGCGTCCGGAGCCTGTGCTCCGCAACGGGAGAGGCCACAGCAGTGAGAGGCCCGCGCACTGCAAAAAGAAAATTAAAAAAATATATATATATATATATAACACATGTTGTTCTAAAAGTAAAAAAATTAAAAAAAATACGCACTCGCTATATAGACAAGGATAGATCTAACTAGGCTAAGTCCTATCCCTTATTTCTCAAATTTTGTCATTCATCCCATATTTCCCAAAGCTCATTCTAAATGCTCCCTTACCGAGAAAGTTTTCCAATACTTAACTATCTACTCTAAGTGATGTCTCTCCCACTTCTAGCATCTTAACTACACAATTCTCATGAATGACAACATATATACCCTATACCATATAGTTTTAATTTGTTTAATTGTTTTAAGTTGTCCTTTTCCCTACTTGAAAGCAAATATTATGACCTACACGTGTTTCAAACAGAACAAGGCTCTATTACGCAGTTGTCTAAGAAATCTTCCTCACATTCGCACTGTTTCTATTTTGTTTTGATAAATATTCAAATTCCTGAAAATACACACAATATAACCAACACCCGAGTATCAGATACCCTTGAATACATACGGATTTTTACTCTGAGAATAAAATCTGGAACAACAAATTATAAAGAACTATGTTCACAATGAGCCACCTGTAGAAATTATCCAACATTCTACTCAGATGACCCAAGTGTAATCTCACAGAGACAAGCTTAATTGGAATGTGATTTGAAGTAAGAAAACTCAAAACCTAAGCAACTATACTGGATGTGCCAACAGGAAGTGCACGGATTACGGTGAATCTATGAATTATGAGTTTAGAATACAAAAATACAGGCCCTTAAACATTTTCAGGCTAAAACATCAGTGTCACATGCTCCCAGTCCTGCCCAAAGGCAAGAACATCAGTTCACAGCAGGTCTATCCCAGTGGCAGAGAAAGAGGTAGCAATGACATAGTAATTAAGATCCTCCAACAGAGCCTCCTGATTTCCTACTCACCAAAATCCATTCTAATTATAATACAGCTCTCCACATATATTTTTCTTCAGGATGAAAAAAGCCGTTCATAAACAAAGTATTTGGCCAGCTTAATAATTATACTTTTCTTTTTCTTTTTTAAAACTCTTTTCATTGAAGTATAGTTGATAATAATTATACTTATCATAAATGGATGAACTGGTGTCCCAGTTTATGTATTGGTCTCTTGTGAGTGTTGTTATGGATCTATCCTCAGAGCTCCACTATCTCCAACATACTAACAATACTGAATCCTCCAGCTTTGTAAGTTCAGAACCGAACCTGAGACATTATGATCACACCTAGGTAGTGCCCTAAGACTGAGAACCAGATGGTCATCCAGCCTCCCGCAGTTTACAACCCTTGTCTTATGTTACTCTTAAAACTGTAACACAGGTTAGCAAATAATAGAGACAATACCAAACGTTCCCGTTATTTTCACATGTTCAGTTTCTACCAATAGTCAGTAAAACCAAAAAGTTCGAATTGCCCAGTTTCTCAATGTGCAAAAGACTGGGGACTCCATGATTTCTATAATTTTTTTTGGTTCTGACATATTATGATTCTAAAAATATGAGTTATTTACAATCTTGTATAAGAAGTGTATTCTTCTGATAAATGCCTAACAGGAGTCTGAGAGAATTTTTCTTCATTCCTCTTCCCTATTAGTCCTATGGATCTCCCTTTCATAATCAGCACATAGTTTTTATTAATATAAGACTGTATGCACTATCAAAGAATCTGGTAACATGAGTAAATTCTTTTTAAATGTTGTAGAAACATATTTCCCATTATTCTCACTTTCTGTCCTTTCACTTGCCCAACTTAGAGCCCCCAAAGAATCAATTTTTACAAGAGTAATAAGACTTACTCATGAAATTTCTTAGTAAATTCCCCTTAAATTTAATTGCTAAATTTTCCTTACTGACTTGGGCTTCAGGTTTTTAGGTTAATACCATTTATTATAAATCTATCATTGTATATAATTTTATATGCTAGAAAAATATGCCAGGTTATACTGTCCTAGCTGTTACTAAGAAATCATGAAGAAAATTATTTTATGGGTCTTTCCTCTAGTTTTTACAGCTAATATTTCTTCCTTACCCTAGAGTATCCAAAAAATGCAGATACATTTGACAGTTTTTGCCACTACATGCATATTATTAAGAAAATAGCCCCTCCTACAGAAATCAATACTGTGCTGTACTTACTGAACCAATACCATCCATCAGTGTTAAGAGTGAAGCTACAACTCTTTTTTCCACTTCATTCTGAGCCCCTTCTCTTTTAGGGCAGAGTGCATCCAGCTCATCAATAAAAATAATTGATGGGTGCCTAAAAATAAACAAGTAAAATGAATTCTCTAATATATATTTAATTTTTAAATGATATGTTGCGCTGCAGTTAAATAATTGAAATTGTTTTAATTTTTTGACTGAAATGCAATGCATCAAATTTAGGATTTAATTAATAATATTAAAGACAAAAGCAATAGGATGTTAAGCTGAAAAATCTTAGATTAATTCTAGCCTAAATTATTAACTCACCAACATCACATTCTAGTAGATCTGCCCTCAATAAAAAGTAGAGTACTGAGAACATGTATTGCTCATGAGATGACAGTCTATGCCCAGACAGAACTTGCCCACTAATGCCCACTAAATTGCTATGCCTGGATCACTTCAGAAGCTGAGGCCAGTGATACTATTCCTTGGAGATGGTTTAAAGTTCCAAGGGATAGAAAGTAGAAATGCTCTTTTTAAAAAATCTACTAAAAAAACAACTTTCAAGATGACCAATTCTCCTATACAAAGATGTGAATTCTCTCATAAGAGGAAGTCTCAGCTTCTAGGAACAAATTAATAGTGACAACAAAAACATACTAAACAATAAGGTATATCACTGATTCTCAAATCTTCAGTATTTGGAGTAAAGACTACTTATTTTATCTACTGGGGGAAAAAAACTTTAAAAATGGAAGTTTTGATAAGAGAGCAGTAATTATGGTAGGTTACATACCAAAACAATGAAAGAGACATAGCCATATTATGAATAAAACTACATTAGACCAAGTTACAGGCAACTCGTTAATACTCCTTGCAATGTAACAATGGTAGCCTAAACTGAGAAATGATTAGTAAGAATCATTTTTAAAGCAAAAGATTTGTCACTTTGAAGCAAACTGTAATAAAACAAAGTTTTAAGCCTAAAGGGCAACTATAATAGTCTATTGAGATTAGATGTACCCAAAAGAAAGAAAATCATAAATTTATATGCTCAAGCAAATTCACATGACTTATCGGACAGCACTGTCTTAATGCTTTTACCTTATGTAATTTTTAAAATTGAGATATTGACATATAATATTACTTTCAGTTACACAACATAATGATTCAACATTTGTATATACGTATCGTGAAATGATTACCACAATAAGTCTAATTCACGTTGTCTCCGTACAGTCATAAAATTTTTTTTCTTATAATGAGAACTGTTTAAATCTACTCTATTTGCAACTTTCAAATGTGCAATACAGTACTATTAACTACAGTCACCGTGCTATAAGTAACATCCCCATGATTTATTTATTTTATAATGGGAAGTTTGTACGTTTTGCTACATTATGTAATTTAATAACTTATTTCTCACATTTCCAAAACAATATTAGATAGAATTAGATTAGACAGAACTTCATTAAACTTACAATCTACTTCCAGTGCTATCACTATTATTTTTGTTTTATTCTTTCATGCTTCGTATAAAGTACTACTATCTCTACTTTCATTAATATACCCTTGACTACTAATTCCAAACATCCAAAAATAAAGAATACCGCAGAGTGGCTTCAGCAAATATATGACGTAACCTTGCTTCAGTCTCCCCATAGAATCTGTAACAAATAAAATACATTTAAGGACCAACTCTTAACATTTTTAAAGCTCTGTCTATAAAAGCTCACCTGACTTTTCAAATATTTCCACAATACTTAACACTACTTTCAAAAATTATTTTCCAAACTTAATGTTTATACACATTTAAAAAAGCAAATTAAAAATATTTCAATGTGTGCCCAAAAAAAAAAAAAAAAAAAAAAATTTCAATGTGTGAAATATCCAGACAGAATACTATTGAGTCATTTTTTAAAAACCACATTTAAGATGTGTATCTAATAATATTGTTTAGTCTATTAAATTATGCACTTACTTGCTAATAATTTCAGGGCCATTAATTACAGAAACATAGGCACCAACTTCATTACCAACAGCCCTGGCAATCATTGTCTTTCCAGTACCTGGAGGGCCATAGAGCAACACTCCTCTAGGGGGAGGAATTCCTAGAAGAAAAAGCAGAGAACACTGGATGCAGCATTACTAAGGTTGCTTGTAAGTGTTGTCATATGACTTCAAACACGAGTTATAAAATAAATTTACCTTGCACAAAAACTAAAGTAAGAGTCAGAACTTCCCTTTCCCCATAGAAAAATGTACTAACTAGCCCAAACGCTGATCTCAAGCAATGACTTTTTCTCTCTGTAGACCCAACCAGGCCAGGCTGGTTAGTAAAAAAACTGGTTTAACACCCACACTATTGACATGCCCCATCCCACACAGCACAGTTCAATGATCAAAAAACAAAGCCCAAACAACAAGAAGGGCATGCAAAATAAGCCACCAACCCCAATTTTTATCCAACTAGCCATCTCAGAGAATATAAGCCTTACCAGGGTTCATTTTATATGTGAATCCAAGCATTCATTTTATATATAGAGAGAGAGATAGATATAGATATTCATGAAAAAAGAAAAAGCAAAAAGCAGAGAAAGACACGGTATGCACCAAATATATGCAGAGCATCTGGGCAGTTAACAATGCAGAAGAAGCCCTGAGTTTTCTAAAAGCCAAGTCACTCCCTTAACTACTTGTTTCAATGCAAAGAGATCTGCACCCAGCTACATTTCCTAACAAAGAAGTTTTATCCAAACTATTTAAATGTTTGATTTATTTTTTTAGTCATTACGGCTAATCTAGCATGACAAGATACTTACTCTAGATCCAATACAAACAACTGTGGAAGTGTGCAGTTGAGACAAGGCTACAACTAACTCCCATTACAATCTGAAGAGACCAAGCATAGAAAAAGGCTGACTTAACTGGCATCTCCTACCACACCTCCCACTCAGGAAAGAAAAACAGGAAAAGAGGGTGAACAATTATTAGATAAGTGAAATGAGCCAACTGCTTTTAGTATGAATTTAACATTTCTGGGTGTAGTACACTGAAGAAATCATACCATAACTCTTGAAAAGCTCAGGCTGTTTGAGAGGTAATTCAATTATTTCTCTAATTTCTTTCAGCTGACTATTTAAGCCACCAATCATGTCATAAGTTACTTTTAAGTGGTTGTCTTGATCTTTTGAATTTGTACAAATCTTTGTAAAATTGACTCTTGTTGTCAAAGAAATAAAATAAAAGGTATCAGTGTTGCACTGTGCTCCCACGCTGGGTGACTTTAGCAATCTCTCTTCATTGACAGGTTGCTCATTTCCTTCTCTGGCAGACTGAGAACAACATTTAAGACCTGTGACTGCCTCTAGTCCAAGTCCACTGCCATTCCCAGGACTCTGTGTAACACCTGATGAAACGCCACCAGCTTTATTTATCATTCTGCCATCTCCTGGTTTGTAAGGAGTACTGCTTGATGTTGGGTTTGGGGGCACTTCCAGACCTAACTGGCTTAGCTGTAAGGATATATCCAGGGTACTAGTTTCCACGCTGGATGGCTTGGAGGCCATTCCCCGGGCAACAGTGTCAGAGTCATTCTGAGCCCTTCTCAACATCGCGCCATCTGCTCCTTTCACTCGCAACACTTGCAACTTGCATGGTCGTCCATAGAATGTACAATACAGAAAGTTGCCTGGTAAAACAATCTTGCCATCTGGAAAACGATTTATTAAATACATACATTAGCACAATTTTTCACCCATTTAAAGTTTAAATAGCAATTTATTTCATCTATTAACAAAACTATCTGACTGAAAAGACTAAATCAAAGATGAAAGTATTAATAAAACAACTGTTATGAAAAACAGAGAACCTAATATTCCCCTATGATAGGGCACTATTTGGAGACGGAAGGTCAAGCTAATTCTCTGAAATTCTCTACACTCAGTACATTTAGGATTCTATCAGCTATAACCCCATAGAGCCAGGCATTCCATGTTCAGTAACAAACCAAGCTAAAATGGCACACCTACACCAACACTCCAAGATAAAATACCTGACCAAAAAGAACAGAGTTCAAGGGTTAAAAGTCTTAGTTCTACGACTGACTTTGCTCACAGTTAAGTCAAAAATTCTCTCCACTGCTCAACTACCAATCAATTACTTGGCGGTGGGGGGTGGCGGCAGATACTACATCTTAAAAGGACGTTCATTCGTTGAGGAGAATATTCTCTACACAAGACCTCAAAGACACATCAGTTTATTTGCTGCTGCCTTGCTTTTTAAAATTTAGAAAACGTATGAAAGAGACATCTCACCTAGTTTTCTCAGAAGACAAGCAGTCAGTTGTTCTTCATTAATATCTGCATTTTTGTCACTGTGAAGGGTGGGAGAAATAAAAATCAGCATTAAGTACACCAGAAACTAAAATGTAATATAAAATGACATGTACAGGGCTTCCCTGGTGGCGCAGTGGTTGAGAGTCCGCCTGCCGATGCAGGGGACACGGGTTCGTGCCCCAGTCCGGGAAGATCCCACATGCCGCAGACTTGCTAGGCCTGTGAGCCATGGCTGCTGAGCCTGCACGTCGGGAGCCTGTGCTCTGCAATGGGAGAGGCCACAACAGTGAGAGGCCCACATAACACAAAAAAAAAAAAAAAAAAAAAAAAAAAAAAGACATGTACACAGTTGTGATGTAGACCTAATCAAAAGAATCATTAGTTTACAATCTGGAAATGATTTATACAATTTTGGAATGATTTACACCTTTTAGATACTTCTTATATCCATGAAAACACCATTTGCAATTTGGTGTCCCAGTGGCCTAAATCAGTTTTCTTTACTATCTTACACACCACACACACACACCCCTATATACTTGGGTATATACATGTACACACGTGTGTACATTTATGTACTACATCTGTGGATGTATAGGAGCAATAAATCACAATGAAAAGTATGTGTTTTTTATTGTGTGTTATAGTCAGAAACATTGGAAAAACACTGGCCTTAATTAATCATTTCCTTTCTGAACTTGCCCAGCTTGGAGAAAGGCTTTTATTAATAGCTTACTTTATTCTCTTTGTATAATTTATAAATTATCTTTAAGGAAATTTAAATCTTATAGAGTACGTTATCTGAAGAGGTAGAAAAAAAGCAGAGTAATGGTACAGTGCAAGTTTATGCTAGAGAAAGGGTATGCCTAAGAAAAAAATGGAAAAGCCTTCTTCTGACCAAAAACTGTGTCTTCCAGGAAAATTGCTTGTTTGAGTACAGGAAACATGCCTAAAAATCATTACACTTGTAAAGAAACACGTTCTTGAAGAGTTCTCAGAATATGTGCATTTTCCCTCCTCTTCCGTGTGTAAGTGGCCCGTATCAGCAGAGGAAGCCTACAGTTGAGAGCTCTGCCAGAGATCACAGAGGGAGAATGGTTTAGCTCAGGAAAAGGTGTATTAGCAGCATCTGGTCCAAATCTAAGCCTTGCTCCCAACCACTTTATCAGTAACAAAATCAATACAGCCAAACTACATTATTTGAAAATTCCGTATGCAAATTCACCTACTTGCTAAAATGTGTTTATAACCCCAAAATCAATACTAGCAGAGCTTTGCCAGTCATTTGTGGATGAGCACAGAGCAGGCAAAAACTGTAACCCAATACTTTCCCAGCTGAGGCTGAAAAAGGCCTATTGTTTCAACTCTCATTCAGAGGTGACCAGAGGATGGAAGCTGGGCAGGGTAGGGAGCAGTGCAGTATGGCGTGAAAAGTTCCAGCTGTGGCACCACACAGAGGGGGTTTGCATCCTAACTTTGGCATCTGTTAATGGGGTGGCCTCAGGCAAGTCACTTAATATTTCTGAGCCACTTCTCCTCATTTGAAAAATAAAGAAAATAGAATCTACCAGAATGAGCTGTTTCAAGGACTTAAGATTATAATCTACATAAAATATATATTTTCACATATTTATGTGTTAAATAAATACACACATACATATAGACACACACACACACACCCTCCCTAGGAGCAACAGTTCAGTATTCGCTAATTCAGTATTTGTGGCAACGTCATGGAACACAACTACCACCAATAATGAGAACCAACTGTGTATTCATATAAAAGAGAGAGAGAAAAACAAGGAGAAAATTTCATGAATCAAATGCGTGTATAAACTAAAGAGAAGATTGTACATATTTCCTTAAATACTTAAATTTACTTGTTTAAAGAACTCTGAAACTACTTAAACTGCTTTTATTTATTAAACTTTGAAGAGAAGATATTTGCAAATATGTACAAATATGTAAAATATGTAAAACAATGTTTTGCTTTTAAAAAACACAGATAAAATCATTTCCACTAGAAGGAGCTCTAACATTAGTATTGATAATAAACTTTTTCAGATACAACTGAAGGATTTAAACAGCAGACTAAAATAACTGATTCTTCTTATTGGAAATTAAGTTTCTTGTCTAAGTTCTGCTGCCATGTTTAAAACATAAGGTTCTTTAAAATAAAAAACCAAGTTTCCTTTTAAAACATATACGGTCCCTGTATAGTAGGTAATCATTATCACCTAAGACTGCTGCGCCCTCAAGAGGTCACATTTGTTAGTAATCATCAAAAACCCAGTCAACTAATTACTGCTACCTAAAGCACTGTTTTAAAACAGTATGAAGATTAATCCTGTTGAACCTGAATTAACTAAAAAATTACCATAAAATAATGGGCAAGTTACTTCTCCTCACTGAGCCCATTTCCTCATCTTTAAAGAGGGATAAATATGGATACCTTGCTGGATGTTTAGAGGACTAAATGAGAGAAGAAAAAGGGGAAAGTGTGGGTGTGTGTGCTAGTACATAGCTGACACTCAACATATGTTCTCTTTTCCTTTCTGGCTTTTTATTTTGTTGCTCGTTAAACTGTTATTCAATGCACTGAAGACATTTTCCTGTTTTTAAAAGAAAAAATACACCAAAGCTGAAGCTTGGAATCTACAAAAGTAGAAAAGTGAAGAAAACTTTTCAAAATCAAGCTAATGACTGAAAAATGTTTTGTGATTCTGGCATATAATATAAAATTCCCCAAGTTTTTACAAACGTGATATTAAAGTATTAAAAGATTTTTTTTTTTTTGCGGTACGCGGGCCTCTCACTGTTGTGGCCTCTCCCGTTGCGGAGCACAGGCTCCAGACGTGCAGGCTCAGCGGCCATGGCTCACGGGCCTAGCCGCTCCACGGCATGTGGGACCTTCCCGGACCGGGGCACGAACCTGTGTCCCCTGCAGCGGCAGGCGGACTCTCAACCACTGCGCCACCAGGGAAGCCCAAGATTTTTTTTTCAAAACAAATTTTGATAAGACTTGTATATGCAAACTGAGTAAAAATCCTATTAGATACAGAACATTCAAGAGGATGGGTGATATACTTTAACCATATTTGTCATCTTTGGTGGGGGACTATTTAAAAATTGGATAGATATAATTGTTTTATTTGACCAAATAATCAATGAGTTAAAATACAGAATCAGGTACACTTCGCTTGAGCAGTCTTAATTAAAACTTGTTTCTTGCCAAATCACAGTAATCTATTCCTGTCTTTACGACTGTAAAAAAGACAAGAAGCAAACCAAGACAAAAAAAAAAAAAACTGTTAAATATCCATCAACAACAATTCCTCTCACCTGAAATTTCAGGGCATATTCTAATCACGGGACATTAGAGAGTCCATAGTCCATAAATCACATAGCACCCATCTAGCTTGTGCTGTCTGACACAGTAAGCCACTAGCCACTCACCACATGTGGCTATCAAGTGCTAAAAATGTGGCTAGCCTAAATTGAGATATGCTACAAGTGTAACATAACACACTGGATTTTGAAAACTCAGTTTGAAAAACAGAATGAAAAATCTTGTTAATAGTTTTTTGTAGTTATTATAAATTCAAATAAGACTTTACATATACTGGTTAAATAAAACATACCATTACAATTACTTTCTCTTTCTCTTCACTTTTTAAATGTGGCTACTAGAAAATGAAAAATTACATGTGTGGTTCACATTTGTGACTCATTTGGGCAGCAATGATCCAGAGAGTCACCAAAGAAAAGAGCCAAACCTGAGTGCCACGTCCATTTCCTCAGCCTGCAGTACAGCACCCAAAACAGGCTGGACGTGGATGGCATCACCAACCCTCACACCCACATTCTTCTGTGCCATTTCACTCAGGCCAACCTTGCCTCCAGGAAATCCTGCCACAGGCCAGGCCGTATAGACCTGCCCAGAACATAGGAAACAAAAATATAAGAAAATAAATATTTGTAGAATATCATTCATTTATAAGGAAGAAAACTAAGCACAGTCAAGTACATGGATCTGCAAAACACAGTTCGTACCCCAAAGGAGTTATGATTTGACATCAGTTACAAAAAAACTATTTTTTTATAAATATTACATCTCTTTTGTGAAGATTAGGAATAATGCCACAGTGAAAATGGTGGAAGAGCTGAAAGGTGGATTTAAGAAAAGAGAGAAAGGCATTAACAGGTGATAAGAGAAAAATGAGAAAAAATACTGAAGGCAAGCTAACTGTAAGGTAGTTCAGTCTGGAGCATAAACTACATCCAGGAAACAGTGAGTGACCCAGTACAAGAGCTCCATGGGAACCTGGTTCTCAACCGACTTAAATGGTAAGGGAGAAACTCAAAGATTTCTAGCTCTGGATAATAGGCTGAGCTCACACATTTATAGTCTTCTCTTCCACAAAACACAGTGAAGGATTTTTTACAGTATAAGTCCAGAACAATGAAAGGAATGGGAGGCAAGCCATCAGCAGATATAAGACTGCAAAACATTTCCAGAGGACCCCACTGGATGAGAGAACATTGACTGATGAAGCAGCAGCAGAAGACATGGCAGAGTCAGAGGAAGAAAGCTAAGCTGCCAAAAATGACCCAGGAAAGGTTCTGGACTTAGAGTCTCAGGTGTGATGAATGGTAGCCAGGACAAACGGAGGGTAATCAAATATTTACGTACAAAACAGATGACCCAAAGTAACATTTCTGTGAAGAAATACAACTAACAGACTGGGAGAAATAGGGCTGGTAGTGTGTCACTACCTCTGGAGGAAAGGCTTCTTTCTACATCATGACACTTAGGGCCTACAACTCACAGGGTATCAAAGGAAGGAAAAGTTTACATAGATGTGAGAGTCTTGTAAGATATAGCTTTTCATTTATTACTGCTTGTGTTGAAAATTAAAATCAAAAACATCTGAAATATTTCTAAAGTAAGGAAATGAAAAGGACTCTCACCTCTTGCTTTCCATCCAAACTGGTAAGCAACACTGGTCGACCAATACATATGTTTGCAGACTTCATGGTGTTGAGTCCAAGTTGAACAAGGGAATTCTGGAATGCTTTAGGAACTTTGTCATCTACCAAGAAGAAAAAGAAAATTATTTTTGCACTATTTGTAACTGAAGTTAAAGCATGCTTTCTTTTGGAGTAAATAAAAATCCTTTATCCACATGACAATACGAATGCACTTACTGAACCCTGGAGAAACTACTGTCCCAACCCTCCTTATTTTAGCAATCAGACTTAAAACCAAACCTTTGTGAGGGTCCACTGACAATATGACTGCTAACTAAAAAAGGATGTTTTATGGGGTAGGTATTGGTTTTCATTATTTAAAAAAAAAAATCTCTAAGTTCATTACTAACTGAACATACTTGCAGTAGGGCTTTTCATACTTGCATTCTGAACTTTTCATATTACAGATTCTAAGTTGAGTTGACTACTAGTACTCAAAGGCTTGAACTGGGGAAATGACACATCATCTGGCTCTGGAGGATTAAGTTGTGTTTCCACTTCTCACCCACTGGATAGCAACCAGACATTCTTACTTTCTATTCCCAGGAACACATGGATAACAATAACACAAGTCTTATTCCTTAGGCGAACACACACTGACTCAAATGACCATTAGAGCTTTCAACTTTTGGCTAAAGAAGGGGCCCAGAATTCAGTCCAGTTTCAAAACCTCTGAAAATGATGTGCTAACATCTCCACCCCTGCCCACACACTCCCTCAAGCTCCACATTTGGTTAGCTGTCCCTCCTCTGATGCTCCCAGCACCCTATGTTGCCAGATACTAGCAGTTATCACAATATTCATTTATTTTACAATCTGACTTTCCTTTAACAATATACTGTTTTGTAACAGGAAATGGGTCATATTCATCTTTGTAACTCCAGTGCCTAGGAGTGCATCAAATATAGCAGACGCATAACAAATATGCATGAAATGAATGAATGTAGTAGATGAGTATACAATATTTTTCTTTTCAGCACAAAATCCATGTAACACGATGCCTGTCACATAAGCTTTATTATAAAACTTACAGTCACATATATCATAATCACAGAGCTCTGACTCGTATTAGCATTCTTTCATAATCAGAAAAACAGATCTTTTGTAATTAAAAAGGAACTAAGTCAACAAAAGCAAAACCATGAGGTATGTCTGATTTACATCATTCTCTGCCACTGCGAAGTAACTTCCCAACACATTTATTTTCCCTGTCATCAGATGAACAAATCTAGAAAAACAAAGCATCTCCCAGGGCTAAGATTAACAGGACTGAGCATAAAATAAGCATTTTTAAAAATATGACAGGCTGAAAAGAAATTCAACTTTCCTATGAGCACCAGGTCTCTTACACAGTTTACCCAGCAATAAGAGCAAAGCGTCCTGTTTGATAACCTCATAATGTTCAGTTTCTGCCACTTCTTTCTTCCTAATAAAGGAAACCTCAATGAATTACCCTTCCCTCTTGATAATTACCTTGAGGGGGGTACTCAGTCCCTGACAAGATTCTAAGTTTTCTTCCTCTCTTCCCTCCATCCTATCCTGCACCAAGATTTGAAACATCACACACTTCTCTAAATACCTCCATTTCCTCCCTATCAGCAATGGAGATCAAGTTCAAATTCCCATCTGTTGGCTTTATTTCCTAATACATTTCCATTGTATTCTCTGCTTACAGCATCCAAATCTATGTAAGCTATCCCCCGCACAATTTTCACCAGTCCTCACTCCTTAAATACTTTAAAAATATATCTCTACACCTACTTCCTATTAATTAACTTCACACTTACTGAGCACCTTATGTGCCAGATTAACTGAGATAGTAAAGTTAATTTCAAACAACCACCCACCCTTCATTTGTTCATTCAGCAAATATTTACCATGTGCCCACTATATGGCAGGATACTACACTAGGCACTGGGGAAATAAGGTGAACAAAAACAGACACAGTCCTTGGCCTCATGGAGTTTATAACTTAATAGAATGAAAGTTATTAAACAATCACTAAATAACTGTACAATTCTAAACTAAGATTAATGCAATGAAAGAAAAACTAAGAGTCCTAAGAGAGGCTATAATGCAGGATCAGATCTAATTTGGAAGAATCAGAGAATGCTTCTCCAAGAATATTTAAATTCAGGTCTGAAGGAAGAGTAAAATTAACTAAATGAAGGGGGGGGGGAGACAATTCTCAGCAAAAAGAAGAGCTTGTACAGACATCCTTGACAAAAGACAGCATTGTGCATCTGAGGGGAAAAGTACAGGCAGAGTGGTGGGAAACAAGGAGCCACATAAGGAAGGTCAAGACCACCCAGGGCAGTGGGCTTTATCAAGCTCCTGGCCTTTAATCTGACAGTAATTGGAGGCCAGTTAGTGGTGAAAAGCAGGGTCGTGGCAGGATTTTTATTTTAAAAGATCATTCTGTCTGCAGAGTGGAAAAGGAATTGGAAGAGAGCAGCTAGTGTAGTAGTCCAGGTGAGAGAGGATGGTGTCTGAGATTAAGGTTGAAACAGTGGGAAGGGAGTGCAGAAGTGGAACATGGGAAATACTTAGTAAACAGGACGTGGTGGTGGACTGGATAATGTGAGATGTAAGAGAGCGGTGTCATGAAGGAATCTTAGATTTCTGAATTTTACAATGAGAAAGACTGAACAGAGCTCATTTGTTTTGTTGGAGGAAATCTGACTTCAGGAAGTCAGTCCTGAAGTATCTTTGAAAAGTCCAAAAGAAGAGGTATAGCACAGTGCTATATTCAAAGTATGGACCACAAATTAAGAAAACAATCCCATTTACAACTGCCTCGAATAAATTTAACCAAGGGGGTGAAAGACTTGTACTCGTAAAACTATAAGACTCTGATGAAAGAAACTGAAGACACAAATAAATGGAAAGATATACTGTGCTCACAGACTGGAAGAATCAATATTGTTCAAATGTCTATACTACCACCTAAAGCAATCTACAGATTCAATGCAATCCCTATCAAAATACTAATGGCATTTCCCACAGAACTAGAACTAATGATCTTAAAATCTGTATGGAACTGGAATAGCCACAGCAATCTTGAGAAAGAACAAAGATGGAGGTAGCATGCTCCCTGACTTCAAACTATACTGCAAAGATGTAGTAATTAGAACAGTATGGTACTGGCACAAAAACAGACACATAGATCAATGGAAGAGAATAGAGAGCTCAGAAATGAACCACACCTATAGGGGAAATTAATCGATGACAAAAGACGTAAGAATATATAATGGGCAAAAGAGAGCCTCTTCAATAAATGGTGTTGGGAAAACTGGACAGCTACATGCAAAAGAATCAAACTGGATCACTTTCTTACACCATGTACAAAATAAACTCAAAATGGACTAAAGACTTTAAATATAAGACCTGAAACCATAAAACTCCTAGAAAAAATATATACAGTAAACTCTTTGAAGTTGGTCTTAGCAGTATTTTTTGGATCTGTCTCCTGAGGCAAGGGCAACAAAAACAAAAATAAATGAGACTACATCAAACTAAAAAGCTTTTGCACAATGAAGGAAACCATCAACAAAACAAAAAGACAGCCTACTGAATGAGAGAAGATATCTGCAAATAATACATCCAATAAGGGGTTAATACCCAAAATACATAAATAACTTTTATACATATTACAATGAAATATTACTCAGCCATAAAAAAGAATGAAATCTTCCCATTTGCAACAACACGGATGGATCTAGAGGGTATTATGCCAAGTGAAATAAGTCAGAGAAAGATCAGTATTAGATGATTTCACTTATATGTGGAATCTAAAAAACAAAACAAACAGAAACAGACTCATAGATACAAAGAACGAAGGAATATTTGCTAGATGGGAGGAGGGTGGGGGGGGCTAGGCAAACAGGGGAAGGCAATTAAGAGGTACAAACTTCCAGTTATAAAGTAAATAAGTCACAGAGAAGTAATGTACAGCATAAGGAATATAGTCAATACTGAAATAACTTTGGATGATGACAGACAGTTGGTTACTAGACTTTATCAAGGTGATCATTTCCTAATGTATTTAAAAGTGAATCACTATGATTTACACCTGAAACTAATACTGTTCGTCAACTATATTTCAATTAAAAAAAGAAAGTGTGGTCCACAAACTATCTGATACTGTTAATGATGAAGTAAGTACAAAAAATGAGAATATGCATTTAGAAGCTTTTATTGCAATTTGACAGAGTAATTTTACATCTGTTGAATCTAATAAAAATTTCTTTTTTAATTTATTTTTCCAATAATTTACTTTTATCATATTTTACAACAGTGCTGATCTGTGATGTGCTGTAAATTTTTAAACCTTCCCTATGGAGTTTGAGAAGCATTGATCTAGAAGACAATTAAATCAAGACTCAGAACAATCTAAATTACAAATACAAATCTGAAAATAATAAGGGTAAATGGGAAGGAAACACTGGGCATTGGATGAACTTGCCAAAGAAAGAAGATTTATAGAGAGAAAAAGAGGGTTTAGGACTAAGAAATAAGGAACTTCTACATCTGATGGTTAGGTGGAAGAGGGTGAGCCTGCAAAGGGAACTGATGAAGTACCAACCAAAGGAAGGAGAAAAACTCGGAGATTTTGATGACACGTAAGTCAAGAAATAAAGTGTTTCAAGAAGATAGAAATGGCTGACAATACCAAAAGCTGCTGAGGGGTCAAGTAAAGTAAGTAATGAAAAACCATCCATTGGATTTACCAACGTGGAGATCATCAGTGACCAGGGCACAGGCAATTTCCATGGAATAATGAGGTGGATGTCAAATAGGAATAGGCTATGGAGTAAGTGAGAGATGAGGAGGCAGGGACCCCTCCTTTTAAGAAGTCTTGCAGTGGAGGGTGGTGATAAGAAGTGTGGAGCTTTTGTTTAAAGATGAAAGAGAAGGGGCTTCCCTGGTGGCGCAGTGGTTGAGAGTCCGCCTGCCGATGCAGGGGACACGGGTTCGTGCCCCGGTCCGGGAAGATCCCACATGCCGCGGAGCGGCTACGCCCATGAGCCTTGGCCGCTGAGCCTGCGCGTCGGGAGCCTGTGCTCCGCAACGGGAGAGGCCACAACAGTGAGAGGCCCGCGCACCGCAAAAAAAAAAAAAAAAAGTTAAAGAGAAATCAGTAGGTTTAAACGTCAATGGGAAGGATCCAGTTGAAAAAGAGACTGAATATGCCCAACAGGAAAAGCTGTCTTCCAATCCCCAAAAAGCCTGAAAATACTATGTTAACTGGAAGATTGTCTTTAGGGTCTGCACTAGACATAAATAAAAATCTTGCCACTAGGTTAATCTGATCCCTTTTTCAAATCTACAAGACATCACGCCTGCTAAAAGCTTTACCAACTCAATGCTTTTCACTTAAATCCGTTCTCCCAAGTCAAGGTTGCTGTGATCTAGGTCCATGGCTTTAGAATCAAATACATCTGGACTCAAAAAAAGCCTCTCCCATTTAGTTAGGGCCTGT